>NW_020172366.1:2691433-2691964 GCF_003031525.2 Neophocaena asiaeorientalis asiaeorientalis
ATATTTGAAGAGATTATACTTGAAAACTTCCCTAATATGGGAAAGGAAATAGATAATCAAGTCCAGGAAGCACAGAGAGTCCCATACAGGGTAAATCCGAGGAGAAATATGCCAAGACAAATATTATTCAAACTGTCAAAAATAAAATACAAAGAAAACATATTAAAAGCATCAAGGGAAAAGAAGGAAAAGACCTACAATAATGAACCCAAAACATTTTAGAAAATGGGAATAGGAACACACATATCAATAATTAGCTTAAATGTAAATGGACTAAATGCTCTCACCAAAAGACACAGATTGGCTGAATGGATACAAAAACAAGACCCATATATATGCTGTCTACAACAGACCCACTTCAGACCTAGAGACACATATAGACTGAATATAAGGGGATGGAAAAATATATTCCATGCAACTGGAAACCAAAAGGAGCTGGAGTAGCAATTCTCATATCAGACCAAATAGACTTTAAAATAAAGACTATTACAAGAGACAAAGAAGGACACTACATAATGATCAAGGGATCGA
>NW_020172366.1:2691982-2692859 GCF_003031525.2 Neophocaena asiaeorientalis asiaeorientalis
AATTAACATTGTGAAAATGACTCTACTACCCAAAGCAATCTACAGATTCAATGCAATCCCTATCAAACTACCACAGGCATTTTTCACATAACTAGAACAAAAAAATTTCGCAATTTGTATGGAAACACAAAAGACCCCGAATAGCCAAAGCAATCTTGAGAACGAAAAATGGAGCTGGTGGAATCAGGCTCCTTGTCTCAGACTATACTACAAAGCTGCAGTAATCCAGACAGTATGGTACTGGCACAAAAACAGAAAGTTAGATCAATGGAACAGGATAGAAAGCCCATAGATAAACCCAGTGACCCACCTCCTAGAAAAATGGAAATAAAAACAAAAATAAACAAATGGGACCTAATGAAACTTCAAAGCTATTGCACAGCAAAGGAATCCATAAAGAAGACCAAAGGAGGACCCTCAGAATGGGCGAAAATATTTGCAAATGAAGCAACCGACAAAGGATAAATTTCCAAAATTTATAAGCAGCTCATGCAGCTCAATAACAAAAAAACCAACAACCCAATCCAAAAATGGGCAGAAGACCTAAATAGACATTTCTCCAAAGAAGATATATAGACTGCTAATGAACACATGAAAGAATGCTCAACATCATTAATGATTAGAGAAATGCAAATCAAAACTACGAGATATCATCTCACACCAGTCAGAATGGCCATCATCAAAAAATCTAGAAACAATAAATGCTGGAGAGGATGTGGAGAAAAAGGAACACTCTTGCAGTGCTGGTGGGAATGTGAATTGGTACAGCCACTATGGAGAACAGTATGGAGGTTCCTTAAAAAACTAAAAATAGAACTACCATATGACCCAGCAATCCCACTACTGGGCATATACCCTGAGAAAACCATAATTCAAA
>NW_020172366.1:2692993-2785413 GCF_003031525.2 Neophocaena asiaeorientalis asiaeorientalis
TATGCTAACACATATATATGGAATTTAAGAAAAAAAAATGTCATGAAGAACCTAGGGGTAAGACAGGAATAAAGACACTGACCTACTAGAGAATGGACCTGAGGATATGGGGAGGGGGAAGGATAAGCTGTGACAAAGCGAGAGAGTGGCATGGACATATATACACTACCAAACGTAAAATAGATAGCTAGTGGGAAGCAGCCACATAGCACAGGGAGATCAGCTCGGTGCTTTGTGACCACCTAGAGGGGTGGGATAGGGAGGGTGGGAGGGAGGGAGACGCAAGAGGGAAGAGATATGGGAACATATGTATATGTATAACTGATTCACTTTGTTATAAGGCAGAAACTAACACACCGTTGTAAAGCAATTATACTCCAATAAAGATTTAAAAAAAAAAAAAAAAATGAATCTAGGCGTACAAATATCCAGGCATGCAAACTCTCTGTGAAGGCAGATAGTGGAGGTACTAGTGTGGAATTAGCTATTTCTGTTCTGTACAAAACGTCACCCCAATATTTAGTTACTGGAAACAATGTGCATGTAAATCATGGTTTTATAGTTTGACAATTCAGGTGAGTTTTAGCTAGGCAGTTCTTCTGGTTTTGCCTGGGCCCTGTCACCTGCCTGTGTCCTCTTCTAGTTGGGTAGGCAGCTTTGCTGATTTCAGCTGGGCTCCCTCATAGTGGACCTCAGCTTTGACAATTAGGTTGACTTGGGGCCATTATTCTGCCTACCACAGATGGGTAGCAGTCCACTATTTTCTGTAAAATATTGGTATTTCCCCATTTCACAACCCTTGCCACCAGGGCATGTTGCTTGTCTTGCCTAGTTTCATGGAGGGAAAAAAAAAAAGCTTTGAAAGGTGGAAGTGATAGACAGAGCTCAGTAGAGTTGGGAGAGATAACAGATGCTGTAGGTGCATTCCACATTCCCTTGGCTACTCCAGATGTCATTTACAGACAGAATGAAGACCCAGAGTTCAATTTGCAAGTGAGAGTGGCTTCAGTACCAGAAGGATGAGTTTGAAAACTTGCTTCAAGAACGTGTTTCTAGAGCAAGTCCAGGGTCCAATGGAAAGGTTTTATAGCAGTGCTCACAAAGATGGTACATGCAGATATAGGAGGTAGAGACAAGAGAAATCTTAAAGGGGTATGTGTATGGGGGCTGACCATAATGAGGCATGAAGAGGCTTTTAGTGTTTGTGGGAGTGATGGAAAGCAGCTATTCAAGAGTGACAGTCTGAATTTGTGGGCATGGACTGGAACAAAAAGTTAACGATATAACCTGCATTCATAAGAATATGTAAGTACGGATTGGTTCCCTAATTCACCATTTATTATGTTTTAATTTGTTTTCCTCCAAGCCTCTCAATGTTCATCTGTAGGTGTAGTGCAGCTGAGATGTACAGTTTTCTTCGTACAACCTTCCTGGCACAGATCTTTCATTTTCATCAGTGGCTTAAGAATTGGTTTCAGTGGCATTCAAGGAGTGACCATTTCTTCCTGTTTTTGAAGCAGAATGAATGGTTTGTAAGAAGACTAAAATCTTTCCTTCTATACTAATAGCTGTATTTCACCTTCTATGTATTCACCTGTGGGATACTTTTTTCATACCGGTATAAGAACAGCACATAATTGCCATGAGAAAGGCAAGTTTGACACTTTTGTTTGCGAGCAAATAAAACCTAAGTATTGGAAAAAGAAAAACTTGGAGTTTTGATTAAGAAGTGGAGGGCTTTACGTGACACTCTAGTGCCTTGGGCTGGAGTTTCAAAAAGTTGGCAAGGGAATTGAATCCCCCAGAGCTCAGGCTTATGACGGCAAGAATAAAGCTATTTTTATCCTCTAGGCAACAGCTTTCCTCTGCTAGGTTTCCCAAGACTCATACAATGAGAGCATCCATCCCAAAATGATTAATGCAAATTTAGTAATTGTGCATATGGATCATTTCTCTTTCACCCATTTTATCTGTAATATGTGCCTTTCTCTCTATGCAGGCATTGCTCATGTTTTGTGCCGTTTACCTGTTGCTGGGGGCATGGAACAAATTACCTCTTTGTGTGAGGCTGTGGGAAGAAGAAATTATCACATTTGTGGCTGGCACCCACTACTAAGCCAAGCATGCAATTATTTGAATCATAATGATTGTATGCACAGAGTCAGATTTATCTTAGCTATCGGAAGGATAGTGTATGAAGTCTGATACACAGCTGGACAGTATTTCAAAGGGGAGCTAGTTGGGAAGATATAGGTCTCTCTTAAAGAAGATAAATATTTGGCAGCGAAGACGAATGTCTATAGAAGCCAATGAGGCCTCAGGGGTTCTGGCTTTTGTAAAATTTTAAGTGAAGTGAGTACAAGTGCAGGGTTTTGAATTGAGAACCCTGGGGAAGTTAATCACAAAAAGAAGTATTGTATTGCCAGTCTCACAGAGTGGACTCCCCCAAAGCACTTCACACAAGACCCTCAAACTTAATCAACCAACATGTCTCAGAGGTGTAAACTGGAAAGCCCCTTAGGCTTGTGATATCCCTTTCAAGTTTCTAGGAAGAATTGATGCCTGCCTAATAGGGCCTTTTTGGAAACCACTAGCTCCTTTTTAGAGGGTACCAATCAACCCGAGGCTCTCTTCCATCTGGGCTTTAAATCAACAGTGTAAGGTAGAGTAGACATAGTAAGGTATGAGCCTCCTCCATAGAAGCCGTTTGCTGCTTAAACATCCCACTCCATGCTGACACTCCCATTTATTAATCCTAGATGCTATGTGCTCACTCTACACTCTCCTGCCATGTTATAACAGAATGTCTACCAAATTTCTCTTGTAAACCACAGGCTGTCAAGCAGATTTTCTGAAACATACATGATCTTTTAAGTGCCAGTAAATGGTGGTGGATAAAAAAAAAAATGAATTTTCTGAATGGAGAATTGGAAGAAAACTGTACAAACAGCATATGGCTACTTATAAGTGCCACCAAAAGATGTTAGGCATAGAAACTACAGTGATTTAGCGCATCCTTTTCTCAAATGCCGGGCAACTGAACTTTTTGAAAAGCAGTTGATTTGAAACCCCACTTTTAAAAAAAAATTAATTTTTATTTTTGGCTGTTTTGGGTCTTTGTTGCTGCGTGTGGGCTTTCTCTAGTTAGGGCAAGCAGGGGCTACTCTTCTTTGTGGTGTGCAGGTTTCTCATTGCAGTGTTTTCTCTTTGTGGAGCACGGGCTCCAGGCATGCAGGCTTCAGTAGTTGTGGCACATGGGCTCAGTAGTTGTGGCTCGCGGGTTCTAGAGCGTAGGCCCAGTAGTGTGGCGCATGAGCTTTGTTACTTTGTGGCATATAGGATCTTCCCAGACCAGGGCGTGAACCCGTGTCCCCTGCAGTGGCAGGAGGATTCTTAACCACTGCACCACCAGGGAAACCCTGAAACCCCACTTTTAAGGAAGCTTGACTATAAGTCTCCTTTTCTTACTTTAGGATAAATTGAAATAATAATAGCAATGGCAATGAAACACAACATACAAAAATAGAAAGTTTCAGTTGATAGGATTGTAGGGGAAAATTGCCAAAGGCATTAAAAAGAACAAAAATTACTTACTGTTCTGGGTAGATCACCTTTCCTGGTTATCTGATTCTATCTGGTTCTGATCCTTTCATACTCTTTGAGCTATTTAGTAATGCAAATAATTCTTATCCATAGAGATGAAAGTGAATTTTGTCCAGTAGATTATTACCTCATGGATATTCATCAGATATACATATATTTGCAAGTTTATTTTAGTATTCTTGATTGCCTTTATATGTGTGAGTTATTTGAATTCTCCTTTGAACCAATTGTAACATTTTACTGGTTCCCTCATTAATTAATGAGGTAAAACAATATTTTGCACATGTTCATTTTATATTTCTATGCAAGTTATACTGCCTTTAAAAAATATATCCTTTATTAACATTAATTCAGGGGATTCTTTTTTTTTAAAATTAATACTGAGAAGACCTTGTGATTTAAAATGCTGTTCTCCAAAAGAAACCATAGGTACCCCACCCAATGGGAGAAAATGAATAAGGAATAAATTTGAAGAGTGACTTGAAAATAACACATGCTCATTAATGAAACCAAAGTGCCTTTAATAGAAAAATGACGTGTTGCAGTTGTGTTTAGCATCAGCCTGATCTTGATGCTTAATCAAATGAGCATTCAGTAAATGAAACCTTGGGAAAGTTCTCTTTAATTAAACTATAGCATTCAAGACTTCCTAAGTTATCTAAAGTTAACATACAACCTTCTCTACCTTTAAACCTTTATACACACTGTACTTCAGTGAAACTAGGCTGCTTTCTGTTCCTAGAACATGTGAAATACTTTGCGAAAACCTTGGAATGCCCTCCGTATTTATGTAGAAACATTACCCATTCTCTAGTACAGAGCTTCTCAACCTCTCTGTGATGAAGGACCAGTTTTTTTGGAAGTTTCTCTTCAGTCATAGTCCAACATTGCAATATAAAAACATAAATTGTTAGAAGTATGAAATAAATATAAAAAGCCTTATACATTCATTATGATATTCAAAACACATTTTCAGATGGTTGTAAAAGTTTCTAAAGTCTTTGAATCTCTGTATTTATGTCTTCATAGATCAGTGACAAACATTTCCATGACTCAAGACAGTGGACCTCTGTTGGGTAAACAGCAGAGCATAATTTTCCTCAGAAATGCTATCTGATCCAATTATTTTTTCTGTGTCTCTCTAAAGTGATCTAAATTTTATTTGAAAACAATGGTTCACTGTTGTTACTTCTCCTATAATAATTGATGCAATCCCTACTCTATTAGAGTTCTTCAGTAATTATAATTTCCCCTTGAGGACAACTCCAGCCCAAACTCCAGAACTAAATGTTCAAGTAAATATTGTTGAATTGCAATTTTCTTAAATCTCTTGTTGGAAATAGATTTTCAAAATTTATATTAAATGCCTATTGCCCCCATTTTTTCTGCAGCAGTTAATTATAACAGAAAGAAAGGCATGCCTCAAAGTCAGAGTCTTTGATGTGCCTTCTACAAGAATGATTCCAAGTAAATTAAACATAAGAATTTGAATATCTATTATCATTAACAGTATTCCCAAATTTATTGAACTCCTGCAACAGTCCTGCTGTGCCTGCCATTTCACGAACCAAGGTAGACATGGCTTTTACTTTCATTCATCAAATGCTTATTTTACATCTCCCCCATTATCTAAGTTTGCCAAACTTAAGGCCTCATAGCCTTCTTGACCTGTTTTTAATCTCATTACCCATATTCAATTAGTTACCCATCATTATGGATTCTATTAGTGTTTCTCACATCTGCACCTTCCCTTTCACCTTCATTGACCACACCTTGGTTCTGGGCATCATCTAAATTTAGAGTTGTGCAATAGCCTTCATGTATGTTTCATCATTACATAACACATACTAGGCTTTGCCTGTCTTTGGAGGATCTTGTCTTGTCAATTTAAAAAAAATTACTTATGAGAGTTCCAAAATAAACTCAACACCAATAACCTCAAAAAAGCCAAAATGAATTTTAGGGACCAGGTGGGATCATTTAAGCATAAAGGGAGTCAATCCCCTATAGCAGCCCATTAATATGAGATATCTTAGTTCTCACAATGATGTAAGTTTATAATAAAATTGATGACCAAATAAAGGTAGAGATGTCTTATGTAAATACTCTCAGGAAAAACTTTACTTTTAGATGTAGAATCCCCTATAAGTAAACCTATTATAAATATGAGAATAATCATAGCAATAATCTATTTGGTTACAGAATACTGAGTTTGAAAAACAGTTGTGTTTCTAAATGTTGATGTTAAACACTCTGAAATCACTGTATAGAAGTTTCAGGATATAAAATATTTCATGTTTTAGAAGAATTGAATGGAAGTAACGACACTATACTAATCATTTTAATAGTGACACAAGATGTGAAAGCTTTTATATTGGCTGATTATTAAGTGATTCACAAGCCATGTATATTTCCTGCAAATTTAAGAATGTTATAGAGTTGTAGGCCATAATTATTGGGAGCCTTTAATTTGTTATGAATGCCACTTTTGAATCCAGCTAGCCTTGTTTGCAGTATGTTTTGTGGAAGTTGTTAGAGCAGTATTGAGAAGGTGTCAAAGGTTATTTTTCTGACAGCTATCAGTAAGATATGTTAACGGGAGGATAACATTCTTCTTTCAAGAATAGAATAAAGCTAATCAGATACCAAAGTCCATTATTTGATGAGAAGTAAACAAGTAACAATATCATAGCGGTCAAAATGAAATATAATCCTGTGAGAGGTTGTCTAGGAAAATGAAGAAACGTGAATATCAAAACAAATCTCTGAAATAAAATGAAAAGAACTAGCCTTTTCCTTTGGACATACAATGGGTCAATTTTTTTACATAATTATATTAGGAACAATTTGGGAATTAAATTACAGGAGTTATAAAAATCAATGAAGTGACTATGCCATTCTAAAATAGAAGTTTCAAATATTATTGACATATGCACACTGGGTAAATAAGTAATGGGATTGACACTTTATCTTAATTTAAAATATACTTGTTCCATTGATCTCAAACTTTTAAAATTTAGACTATATTTAAAACACAATAAATGCTTGCTGTTGTTGCTTGGGGATAGGCCAAGATGCTGTAAAAAGATTTCAGAATGTAAGAGCTCACAAAAGACAGGTATTTATTTCTCCCTCAGAGAACAACTGTTCCAAGTGACCTGAAGAAGATAAAAAGCAGATGCCTAGTTCCATTGTGCTCAGTTCAGCTTCACAATGCACTGTCACCTTGGTGCTATCTTCACTGCAGGCCAAAGCTGGCTAAAGTCCATCCTACAGCCTGTTGGAAGGGGAAAAGATCAGGATACAAAACAAGCAATTTTGTTATAAGAAAATGCCCAGGCAATTGTATGCCTGATTTCTGCTCATTTTTCATTGTAGGAACTTATCACATGATCCTAGTTAGTTGCAAGAGAGAATGGGAAATATAGTCCCTAGCCAGCCTCCTGTGAGCCTTATTAGAACTGGGTAAAGGAGCAGGAAGAAGGGGAAAGTAAATATTGGAGAATAATAATTAGTTTTTACTGCATATGTATGTAATTAAAATTAACTATGAGTTTGAATTGAAAAAAAAAAAGAATTCTTCTATCCTAATCCTACTAATAATTTTTTCGTGTGCTTTTCAGATATTTTTATCCTGAAGTGGTTCAGAGCATGTCACCCCCTTTGGCATATTGAATTTTGAGCTGAAGTTACTTGAGGAAGAGCAGATACAGGAAGGGCTCTCTGACCTCCCTCTTTCCAGCTAAAAGCAGGTCATAACATTTCCCATGAGAAAGAGTACCTCTCTGTACCAGAAAGAGAAATTCTTATCACCAGAGACTAGGAGTTAACACCAAATGGATCTGTACAAACAAACCCATTAAAATAACCCTTGTCTTCCATTACTTTTCCCCATATATTTCCTAGTCACTGTCCCATAATTTCCTGCCCCTAGCCCAAACCACTTTGTCTTGTTACATTTCCATAATTTATTATTCTTTGTTTCAAACATTATATAAGCTTTTGTGCCTGACAGCTCCTTTGGGTCTTAATTTTCCTTTTTTTTTTTAATTTTTGAATTTTATTTTATTTATTTTTTTATATAGCAGGTTATTATTAGTCATCCATTTTATACACATCAGTGTATACATGTCAATCCCAAACTCCCAATTCATCACACCACCAACCCCACCTGCCACTGCTTTCCCCCCTTGGTGTCCATACGATTGTTCTCTACATCTGTGTCTCAACTTCTGCCCTGCAACCTGGTTCATCTGTACCATTTTTCTAGTTTCCATATATATGCGTTAATATGCGATATTTGTTTTTCTCTTTCTGACTTAACTTCACTCTGTATGGCAGTCTCTAGATTCATCCACGTCTCTACAAATGACCCAGTTTCGTTCCGTTTTATGGCTGAGTAATATTCCACTGTATATATGTACCACATCTTCTTTATCTGTTCGTCTGTCGATGGGCATTTAGGTTGCTTCCATGACCTGGCTATTGTAAATAGTGCTGCAATGAACATTGGGGTGCATGTGTCTTTTTGAATTATGGTTTTCTCAGGTTATATGCCCAGTAGTGGGATTGCTGGGTCATATGGTAATTCTATTTTTAGTTTTATACGGAACCTCCATACTGTTCTCCATAGTGGCTGTATCAATTTACATTCCCACCAACAGTGCAAGAGGGTTCCCTTTTCTCCACACACTCTCCAGCATTTGTTGTTTGTAGATTCTGATGATACCCATTCTAACTGGTGTGAGGTGATACCTCACTTTAGTTTTGATTTGCATTTATCTAATGACTAGTGATGTTGAGCAACTTTTCATGTGCTTCTTGGCCATCTGTATATCCTCTTCGGAGAAATGTGTATTTAGGTCTTCTGCCCATTTTTTGATTGGGCTGTTTGTTTTTTTACTATTGAGCTGCATGAGCTGTTTATATATTTTGGAGATTAATCCTTTGTTGATTTGTTTGCAAATATTTTTTTCCCATTCTCAGGGTTGTCTTTTCATCTTGTTTGTAGTTTCCTTTGCTTTGCAAAAGCTTTTAATATTCATTAGGTCCCATTTGTTTATTTTTGTTTTTATTTCCATTACTCTAGAAGGTGGATCAAAAAAGATCTTGCTGGGATTTATGTCAAAGACTGTTCTTCCTGTTTTCCTCTAAGAGTTTTATAGTGTCCAGTCTTACATTTAGGTCTCTAATCCATTTTGAGTTTAGTTTTTTGTATGGTGTTTGGGAGTGTTCTAATTTCCTTCTTTAACATGTAGCTGTCCAGTTTCCCCAGCACCACTTATTGAAGAGACTGTCTTTTATCCATTGTATATCCTTGCCTCCTTTGTCATAGATTAGTTGACCATAGGTGTGTGGGTTTATCTCTGGGCTTTCTATCCTGTTCCATTGATCTATATTTCTGTTTTTGTGCCAGTATCATATTGTCTTGATTACTGTAGCTTTGTAGTATAGTCTGAAGTCAGGGAGTCTGATTCCTCCAGCTCCGCTTTTTTCCCTCAAGACTGCTTTGGCTATTCGGGGTCTTTTGTGCCTCCATACAAATTTTAAGACTTTTTGTTCTGGTTTTATAAATTTGATAGGGATTGCATTGAATCTGTAGATTATTTTGGGTAGTATAGTCATTTTCATAGTATTGATTCTTCCAATCCAAGAACATGGTATATCTCTCCATCTGTTGGTATCATCTTTCTTTTCTTTCAACAGTGTCTTATAGCTTTCTGCATACAGGTCTTTTGTCTCCCTAGGAAGGTTTATTCCTAGGTATTTTATTCTAATTTCTTCCAGGTTGTCCATTTTATTGGCATAGAATTGCTTGTAGTAGTCTCTTAGGATGCTTTGTAATTTTGCAGTATCTGTTGTAACTTCTCCTTTTTCATTTCTAATTTTATTGATTTGAGTCCTCTCCCTCTTTTTCTTGATGAGTCTGGCTAATGGTTTATCAATTTTGTTTATCTTCTCAAAGAACCAGGTTTTAGTTTTGTTGATCTTTGCTATCGTTTTCTTTGTTTCTGTTTCATTTATTTCTTCTCTGATCTTTATGATTTCTTTCCTTCTGCTAACTTTGGGTTTTGTTTGTTCTCCTTTCTCTAGCTCCTTTAGGTATAAGGTTAGATTGTTTATTTGAGATGTTTCTTGTTTCTTGAGGTAGACTTGTGTAGCTATAAAATTCCCTGTTAGAACTGGTTTTGCTGCATCCCATAGCTTTTGGATTATCCTGTTTTCATTATCATTTCTCTCTAGGTGGTTTTTGATTTACTCTTTGATTTCTTCAGTGATCTCTTGGTTATGTAGTAACGTATTGTTTAGCCTCCATGTGTTTGTGCTTTTATGTTTTTTTCCCTGTAATTGATTTCTAATCTCATAGCGCTTTTGTCAGAAAAGATGCTTGATAAGATTTCAATTTTCTTAAATTTACTGAGGCTTGATTTGTGACACAATATGTGATCTATCCTGGAGAGTATTCTGTGCGCACTTGAGAAGAAAGTGTAATCTGTTTTTGGATGGAATGTCCTATAAATATCAAATCTATCTGATCTATTGTGTCATTTAAAGCATGTGTTTCCTTATTCATGATCTGTTTGGATGATCTGTCCATTGGTGTAAGTGAGGTGTTAAAGTCCCCCACTATTATTGCGTTAGTGTCAATTTCCTCTTTTATAGCTGTTAGCAGTTGCCTTATGTATTGAGGTGCTCCTACGTTGGGTGCATATATATTTATCATTGTTATATCTTCTTCTTGGATTGATCCCTTGATCATTATGTAGTGTCGTTTCTTGTCTCTTGGAACATTCTTTATTTTAAAGTCTGTTTTATCTGATATGAGTATTGCTACTCCAGCTTTATTTTGATTTCCATTTGCATGGAATATCTTTTTCTATGCCCTCACTATCCCCTCATCTTTTTCTATCCCCTCACTTTCAGTCTGTATGTGTTCCTAGGTCTGAAGTTGGTCTCTTGTAGACAGCATATATATGGATCTTGTTTTTATGTCCATTCAGCAAGCCTGTGTCTTTTGGTTTGGGTATTTAATCCATTCATGTTTAAGGTAATTATCGATATGTATGTTCCTATGACCATTTTCTTAATTCTTTTGGGTTTGTTTTTGAAGGCCCTTTTCTTCTCTTCTGTTTCCCACTTAGAGAAGTTTCTTTAGCATTTGTTGTAGAGCCGGTATGGTGGTGCTGAATTCTCTTAGCTTTAGCTTGTCTGTAAAGCTTTTGATTTCTCCATTGAATCTGAATGAGATCCTTGCTGAGTAATCTTGGTTGTAGGTTCTCCCCTTTCATCACTTCAGGTATATCATGCCACTCCCTTCTGGCTTGTAGAGTTTCTGCTGAGAAATCAGCTGTTAACCTTATGGAAGTTCCCTTGTATATTATTTGTCATTTTTCCCTTACTGCTTTCAGTAATTTTTCTTTGTCTGTAATTTTTTCCAATTTGACTACTATGTGTTTCGGTGTGTTTCTCCTTGGGTTTATCCTGTATGGGACTCTGCATGTCCTGGACTTGGGTGGCCATTTCCTTTCCCATGTTAGGGAAGTTTTCGACTCTAATCTTTTCAGATATTTTCTTGGGTCCTTGCTCTCCCTCCTCTTCTTCTGGGACCCCTATAATGCGAACATTATTGTGTTTAATGTTGTCCCAGAGGTCTCTTAGGCTGTCTTCATTTCTTTTCATTCTTTTTTCTTTATTCTGTTCCACAGCAGTGAATTCCAGCATTTTGTTCCAGGTCACTTATCCATTCTTCGGCCTCAGTGATTCTGCTATTGATTGCTTCTAGTGTATTTTTTATTTCAGTTATTGTGTTGTTCATCTCTGTTTGTTTGTTCTTTAATTCTTCTAGATCTTTGTTAAACATTTCTTGCATCTCCTCTAGCTTTGCCTCCTTTCTTTTTCCGAGGTCCTGGATTATCTTCACTATCACTATTCTGAATTCTTTTTCTGGAAGGTTGCCTTTCTCCACTTCATTTAGTTGTTTTTCTGGGGTTTTATCTTGTTCCTTCCTCTGGTATGTAGCCCTCTGCCTTTTCATCTTGTCTATGTTTCTTGCAGGATTTTAGTTCTTCTTACTTCTGCTGTCTGCCCTCTGTTGGATGAGGCTATCTAAAAGGTTTTGCAAGTTTCCTGTTGGGAGGGACTGGTGGTGGGTAGAGCTGGCTGTTGTTCTGGTGGTCAGAGCTCAGTAAAACTTTAATTGGCTTGTCTGCTGATGGGTGGAGCTGGTTTCCCTCCCTGTTCGTTGTTTGGCCTGAGTCAACCCAACACTAGAGCCTTCCCTGGGCTCTTTGGTGGGGCTAATGGAGGACTCTGGGAGGGCTCATGCCAAGGAGTAATTCCCAGAACTTCTTCTGCCAGTGTCCTTGTCCTCACTGTGAGCCACAGCCACCCCCACCTCTGCAGGAGACCCTCCAACACTGGCAGGCAGATCTGGTTCAGTCTCTTATGGGGTCACTGCTCCTTCCCCTGTGTCCCAATGCACACAGTACTTTATGTGTGCCCTCCAAGAGTGGAGTGTCTGTTTCCCCCAGTCCTGTCAGTCAAATCTTGTTAGCCTTCAAAGTCTGATTCTCTAGGAATTCTTCCTCCTGTTCCCGGACCCCCAGATTGTGAAGCCTGACGTGAGGCTCAGAACCTTCACTACAGTGAGTGGACTTCTATGGTATAAGTGTTCTCCAGTTTGTGAATCACCCACCCAGCAGTTATGGGATTTGATTTTATTGTGATTGCTCCCCTCCTATCGTCTCACTGTGGCTTCTCCTTTGTCTTTGGATGTGGGGTGTCTTTTTTGGTGAGTTCCAGTGTCTTCCTGTCGATGATTGTTCAGCAGTTGGTGGTTATTCTGGTGTTCTTCCTGAGGAACATTTCTAATTCACTTTTGGTAGAGCAGAGAAAAATGATTTCACTGCTGCTCAGTGAAATAGGTAGCTTTTCCTTCTAGTAAATTCCCAGCCCCACCCTTTGCTCCCAGGGCTCCTTTCTCATTTTCCTTTTGAAGACCTCTATGTGCATTTAAAAATATTAAATAAGGTATACATATATATATATATGTTTTCTTTTGTTAATCTTATATTAGTTTAATTCACAGGTTGAGCTATAGAACCTAAGAGTGGAGAAGGAGCTTTATCCTTCTCTAAAATAATCATGGAAAAAATACACAGATTATAATATTTCCCCCTTTTTCTTAAAGTTATTTTACTCTACATATAGTTTTATGTTTTATAGTTTATAAAACTATAGTTTATAGTTGTTTTCTCTAATAGCTGTACATTGTCCAATTATATGAATGAACAATAACGTTTTCAACTTCTTGCTTTTGGATATTTTGGTATTGTCAAGGTATTTCTTTTTTTGTTTTCTCTCTTATGACCAATTTGGCCATGAACTTCCTTGAATGTACCTCTTTGCATAGGTGTATGAATATAACTACATGCATTTCTTTTCTTAATATCTTTACTGAATATAGTTATTTTCATAAAATGCACCTATTTTAAATGTATAAGTTCAGTGAGTTTTAGTAATGTATACAGTCATGCAAAGAACATGACAATTTACTATTAGAATACTTGTATCACCTCTAAAAAGTGTCTATATCCCCTTTGCAGTCAGTTCCTGCACCCACTCAGCCCTAGACAACCATTTATCTGCTTCCTGTTGCTATAGAATTGCCTTTTCTAGGTGGTACACATAATAGAATCATGTAGCATGACTCTTGTTTTATCTGGCTTCTTTCCTTCATCATAATTATTCCTTTAAAATTTTGTTTTATTTTGAATAATTTTAGACTTGCAGAAAAGTTGCAGAATGGTATAGAATTCACATAGCTTCCTCTAATGTTAACAGCTTGCATGCCATAGTCCAATTATCAAAACTATAAAATTAGCAGTAGAAGAGTGTTTTATTTTTACATGTATTGTACTTAATAGAAAGAACCAAAGCTAATTCAACATTCAAATGTATTTATATCAGTAATTATGTTGTATGATCTTACAGAAAATTAGTGAAATATTGTTTAAATCATAGAAAAATAAATAGAGCAGTATTCATTAATTATCCCTATTATTGTCTTCTGCCAATATCCTGCTTGAAGTTTCTTTTTGCTGTTATTGTTTGTAATGTTTTCATTTTTGACTTACAATAAGTATCTTTTTAAAAGAGTTCCTACCCAGACATTGATTTTTATTGTTAATTTTACTGTTTTCATTATTATGTCTCAGACTCCAAAAAATTACATCTGTATATATGTAAATGTTTGTATGTAAGGTAAATGAAGTATGATGATTAATAAGTTAAATCCCATGCTTCCATATCCAGCTTAAAAAAGTAAAATATTACTTATAGAGATGTCTTCCCTTCTGTTCATGTTTCCTGGTGCTTTCTATTGTCTCTTCACCGCAATGCTTTTTCACATCTTTTAAATTTTTTAAAATTTATTTATTTATTTATTCTCCCAGTTTCATTGACATAAAATGGACATACAGCACTATTGAAGTTTAAGGTTTACAGGATAATGATTTGACTTGCATGCATCATAAAATAATTACCATAGTAAGTTTAATGAACATCCATCATCTCATATAGATGCAAAATAACAGAAAAAGAGGAAACAGGGAGAAGATGGCAGAGGAGTAAGATGTAGAGATAACCTTTCTCCACACAAATACATCTACATGTGGAACAATTCCTACAGAGAGCACCTACTGAACGCTGGCAGAAGACTTCAGACTTCCCAAAAGGCAAGACACTCTCCACATACATGGGTAGGACAAAAGAAGAAAGAAAAAACAGAGACAAAAGAATAGGTACGGGACCTGCAGTTTTGGGAGGGAGCTGTGAAGGAGGAAAAGTTTCCACACACTAGGAAGCCCCTTCACTGTCAGGGACAGGGTGAGGGGTGTGACCCGGGCAGGGGGAAGCTTTGGAGCCATGGATGAGAGTGCAGCAACAGGGCTGCAGAGGACAAAGCAGAGAGATTCCTGCACAGAGGATCACCAGCCACTCACCAGCCTGAGAGGCTTGTTTGCTCACCAGCGGGGGCTGGTGGGGGCTGGCAGCTGAGGTTCGGGCTTTGGAGGTCAGATCCCAGGAAGAGAACTGGGGTTGGCAGTGTGAACACAGCCTGAAGGGGGCTAGTGCACCACAACTAGCTGGGAGGGAGTCCAGGAAAAAGTCTGGAACTGCCTAAGAGTCAAGAGACAATTTTTTCGGGGTGTGTGAGGAGAGGAGATTCAGAACACCGCCTAAATGATCTCCACAGACACGCATGAGCTGCGGCTATCAGCGTGGACACCAGAGACGGGCATGAAATGCTAATGTTGTTGCTGCAGCCACCAAGAATCCTATGTGCAGGCACAGGTCACTATCCACACCTCCTCTCCCGGGAGACTGTGCAGCCTGCCACTGCCAGGGTCCCATGATCCAGGGACAACTTCCTCGGGAGAATAAACAGCATGCCTCAGGCTGTTGCAACGTCGTGTTGATCTCTGCTGCTGCAGGCTCGCCCCACATTCCGTACCCCCGCCCCCCAGCCTGAGTGAGCCAGAGCACCTGAATCAGCTGCTCCTTTAACCCCGTCCTGTCTGAGCGAAGAACAAATGTCAGAGGGCGACCTACATGCAGATGCAGGGCCAAATCCAAAGCTGAACTCCAGGAACTGTGCAAACAAAGAAGAGAAAGGGAAATTTTTCCCAGCAGCCTCAGGAGCAGCGGATTAAATCTCCACAATCAACTTGATGTATGCTGCATCTGTGGAATACATGAATAGACACTGAATCATCCCAAAATTGAGGTGATGGACTTCAGGAGCAACTGTAGACTTGGGGTTTGCTGTATGCGACTGACTAGTTTCTGTTTTTATGTTTATCTTAGTATATTTTTTTAGTGCTTCTTATCATTGGTGGATTGGTTTGGTAGCTCTCTTCTTTTTTTTTATTACTTTTTATATTTTAATAAATTTATTTTATCTTATTTTATTTATTTATTTATTCCTTTCATTCTTTTTTTTCTCTCTTTTCTTCTGAACCGTGTGGCAGACAGAGTCTTGGTGCTCTGGCCGGGTGTCAGGCCTGAGCCTCTGTGGTGGGAGAGCCGAGTTCAGGACACTGGACCACCAGAGACATCCCAGCTCCAAGTAATATCAATAGGCAAGAGGTCTCCCAGAGATCTCCTTCTCAATGCTAAGACCCAGCTCCACTCAACAGGCAGCAAGCTCCAGTGCTGGACGCCCCATGCCAATCAACTAGCAAGACAGAGGCACAACTACACCCATTAGCAGAATCATAAAAAGTTTATGATGCCTAAAATCATAAAAAGTTCACAGAGGCCACAAGACACACCACCGGACATGGTCCTGATCACCAGAAAGACAAGATCCAGCCCCATCCACCAGAACACAGGCACCAGTCTGCTCCACCAGGAAGCCTACAAAACCCACTGAACTAACCTCACCAACTGGGGGCAGACACCAAAAACAATGGGAACTACAAACCTGCAGCCTGCAAAAAGGAGACCCCCAAAAAAGTAGGTTAAGCAAAATGAGAAGACAGAGAAATATGCAGCAGATGAAAGAGCAAAGTAAAAACCCAACAGACAAAACAAATAAAGAGGAAATAGGCAGTCTGCCTGAAAAAGAATTCAGAGTAATGATAGTACACATGATCTAAAATCTTGGAAATAGAATGGAGAAAATACAAGAAATGTTTAAAAGGACCTAAAAGAACTAAAGAGCAAACAAACAATGATGAACAACACAATAAGTGAAACTAAAAATTCTCTAGAAGGAATCAATAGCAGAATAACTGAGGCAAAAGAATGGAGAAGTGACCTGGAAGATAAAATAGTGGAAATAACTACCACAGAGCAGAATAAAGAAAAAAGAATGAAAAGGATGGAGGACAGTCTCAGAGACTTCTGGGACAATATTAAATGCACCAACATTCGAATTATATGGGTACCAGAAGAAGAGAAAAAGAAAGGGACTGAGAAAATATTTGAAGAGATTATAGTTGAAAACTTCCCTAACGTGGGAAAACAAATAGTCAATCAAGTCCAGGAAGTGCACAGAGTCCCATACAAGATAAATCAAAGGAGAAAAACACCAAGACACATATTGATCAAACTATCAAAAATTAACTATAAAGAAAAAAATTTAAAGCAGTAGGGGATGGGTTTCCCTGGTGGTGCAGTGGTTGAGAGTCCGCCTGCCTATGCAGGGGATGTGGGATCGTGCCCCGGTACGGGAAGATCCCACATGCCATGGAGTGGCTGGGTCCATGAGCCATGGCCGCTGAGCCTGCACATCCGGAGCCTGTGCTCTGCAACGGGAGAGGCCACAACAGTGAGAGGCCCGTGTACCACACACACAGAAAAAAAAAGCAGTAAGGGAAAAGCAACAAATAAGGGTCCCCAAAAGGTTAACAGCTGATCTTTCAGCAGAAACTCTGCAAGCCAGAAGAGAGAGGCAGGACATACTTAAAGTGTTGAAAGGGAAAAACCTACAACCACGATTACTCTATCCAGCAAGAATCCCATTCAGATTTGAGGGAGAAATTAAAACCTTTACAGACAAGCAAAAGCTAAGAGAATTCAGAACCACTAAACAAGCTTTACAACAAATGCTAAAGGAACTTCTCTAGGCAGGAAACACAAGAGAAGGAAAAGACCTACAAAAAGAAACCCCAAACAAATAAGAAGATGGTAATAGGAACATACATATTGATGATTACCTTAAATGTAAATGGATTAAATGCTCCAACCAAAAGACATAGACTGGCTGAATGGATACAAAAACAAGACCCATATATATGCTGTCTACAACAGACCCACTTCAGACCTAGGGACGCATACAGACTGAAAGTAAGGGGACGGAAAAAGATATTCCATGCAAATGGAAATCAAAAGAAAGCTTGAGGAGCAATTCTCATACAGAGAAAACAGGGTTTAAAATATAGACTATTACAAGAGACAAAGAAGGACACTGTATAATGATCAAGGGATCAATCCAAGAAGAAGATATAACAATTGTAAATATTTATGCACCCAACATAGGAACACCTCAATACATAAGGCAAGTGCTAACAGCCGTAAAAGGAGAAATCGACAGTAACAAAATTACAGCAGGGGACTTTAACACCCCACTTTTCACCAATGGACAGATCATCCAAAATGAAAATAAATAAGGAAACACAAGCTTTAAATGATAGATTAAGCAAGATGGACTTAATTGATATTTATAGGATATTCCATCCAAAAACAGCAGAATATTCTTTATACTCAAGGGCTCATGGAGCATTCTCCATGATAGATCATATCGTGGGTCACAAATCAAGCTTTGGTAAATTTAAAAAATTGAAATCATTTCAAGTATCTTTTCCAATCAGAATGCTATGAGACTAGATATCAATTACAGGAAAAGAAACTATAAAAAATAGAAACACATGGAGGCTAAACAATACACTACTAAGTAACCAAGAGATCACAGAAGGAATCTAAGAGGAAATCAAAAAATGCCTAGAAACAAATGACAATGAAAACATGACAATCCAAAACCTATGGGATGCAACAAAAGCAGTTCTAAGAGGGAAGTTTATAGTAAAACAGTCCAACCTTAAGAAACAAGAAACATCTCAAATAAAAAATGTAACCTTACACCTAAAGCAATTAGAGAAAGAAGAACAAATAAAACCCAAAGTTAGCAGAAGGAAAGAAATCATAAAGTTCAGATCAGAAATAAAATAAAAAGAAATGAAGGAAACGATAGCAAAAATCAATAAAACTAAAAGCTGGTTCATTCAGAAGATAAACAAAATTGATAAACCATTAGCCAGACTCATCCAGAAAAAAAGGGAGAAAACAAATCAATAGAATTAGAAATGAAAAAGGAGAAGTAAAAACTGACACTGCAGGAATACAAAGGATCATGAGAGATTACTACAAGCAACTCTATGCCAATAAAATGGAAAACCTGGAAGAAATGGACAAATTCTTAGAAAAGCACAACCTTCTGAGACTGAACCAGGAAGAAATAGAAAAGATATACAGATGAGTAACAAACACTGAAATTGAAACTGTGATTAAAAATCTTCCAACAAACAAAAGCCCAGGACCAGATGACTTCACAGGTGAATTCTATCAAACATTTAGAGAAGAGCTAACACCTATCCTTCTCAAACTTTTCCAAAATATAGCAGAGGGAGGAACACTCCCAAACTGATTCTATGAGGCCACCATCACCCTGATACCAAAACCAGGCAAAGATGTCACAAAAAAAGAACTACAGGCCAATATCACTGATGAACATAGATGCAAAAATCCTCAACAAAATACTGGCAAACAGAATCCAATGGTGCATTGAAAGGTTCATACACCATGAGCAAGTGGGGTTTATCCCAGAAATGCAAGGATTCTTCAATATACACAAATCAATCAGTGTGATACACCATATTAACAAATTGAAGGATAAAAACCATATGATCATCTCAATAGATGCAGAAAAAGCTTTCAACAAAATTCAACACCCATTTTTGATAAAAACCCTCCAGAAAGTAGGCATAGAGGGAACTTGCTTCAACATAATAAAGATCATATATGAGAAACTGACAGCCAACATCGTCCTCAGTGGTGAAAAACTGAAAGCATTTCCTCTAAGATCAGGAACAAGACAAGGTTGCCCACTCTCACTGCTATTATTCATCATAGTTTTGGAAGTTTTAACCACAGCAGTCAGAGAAGAAAAAGGAATACAAATTGGAAAAGAAGAAGTAAAACTGTCATTGTTTGCAGATGACATGATAATAAACATAGAGAATCCTAAAGATGCTACCAGAAAACTACTAGAGCTAATCAATGCATTTGGTAAAGTAGCAGGATACAAAATTAATGCACAGAAATCTCTTGAATTCCTATACACTAATGATGAAAAATCTGAAAGAGTAATTAAGGATACACTCCCATTTACCACTGCAACAGAAAAAATAAAATACCTAGGAATAACCTACCTAAGGAAGCAAAAGATGTATATGCAGAAAACTGTAAGACACTGTTGAAAGAAATTAAATATGATACAAACAGATGGAGAGATATACCATGGTCTTGGATTGGAAGAATCAACATTGTGAAAATGACTATACTTCCCAAAGAAATCTACAGATTTAATGCAATCCCCATCCAACTACCAATGGCATTTTTCACAGAGCTAGAACAAAAAATTTCACAATTTGTATGGAAACACAAAGGATCCCGAATAGCCAAAGCAATCTTGAGAAAGAAAAATAGAGCTGGAAGAATCAGGCTCCCTGACTTCAAACTATACTACAAAGCTACAGTAATCAAGACAGTATGGTACTGGCACAAAAACAGAAGTGTAGACCAGTGGAACAGGATAGAAAGCCCAGAGATAAACCCACACACATACGGTCACCTTATCTTTGATACAGGAGGTAAGAATATACAATGGAGAAAAGACAGCCTCTTCCATAAGTGGTGCTGGGAAAACTGGACAGCTGTATGTAAAAGAATGAAATTAGAACACTCCCTAACACCATATACAAAAATAAACTCAAAGTGGATTAAAGACCTAATTGTAAGGCCAGACACTATAAAACTCTTAGAGGAAAACGTAGGCAGAACACTCCATGACATAAATCACAGCAAGATGCTTTTTGACCCACCTCCTAGAGAAATGGAAATAAAAAGAAAAATAAACAAATGGGACCTAATTAAATTTAAAAACTTTTGCACAGCAATGGAAACCATAAAGAAGACAAAAAGACAAACCTCAGAATGTGAGAAAATATTTGCAACTGAAGCAACTGACAAAGAATTAATGTCCAAAATATACAAGCAGCTCATGCAGCTCAGTATCAAAAACCAAAACAACCCAATCACCTAAATGGGCAGAAGACCTAAATAGATATTTCTCCAAAAAAGATATACAGATTGCAAACAAACACATGAATGGATGCTCAACATCACTAATCATTAGAGACATGCAAATCAAAAGTACAATGAGGTATCACCTCATATTGGTCAGAATGGCCATCATTAAAAAATCTACAAACAATAAATGCTGGAGAGGGTGTGGAGAAAAGGGAACACTCTTGCACTGTTGGTGGGAATGTAAATCGATACAGCCACTATGGAGAAGAGTATGGCGGTGCTTTAAAAAACTAAAAATAGAACTACCATATGACTCAGCAATCCCACTTCTGGGCATAGAACCTCAGGAGACCATAATTAATAAGAGTCATGTACCACAATGTTGATTGCAGCACTATTTACAATTTCCAGGACATAGAAACAACCTAAGTGTCCATCATTGGATGAATGGATAAGGAAGATGTGGGACATAATAACAATGGAATGTTAGCCATAAAAAGAAACAAAATTGAGTTACTTGTAGTGAGGTGGATGGACCTAGAGTCTGTCATACAGAGTGAAGTAAGTGAGAAATAGAAGAACAAATACTGTATGCTAACACATATATATAGATTCTAAAAATAAAAATGGTTCTGAAGAACCTAGGGGCAGGACAGGAATAAAGACAGAGACATAGAAAGTGGACTTGAGGACATAGAGAGAGGGAAGTGTAAGCTGGGATGAAGTGAGAGAGTGGCATGGACATATATATACTACCAAATGTAAAATAGATAGCTAGTGGGAAGCAGCCGCATAGCACAGGGAGATCAGCTCGGTGCTTTGTGACCACCTAGAGGGGTGGGATAGGGAGGGTGGGAGAGAGATTCAAGAGGGAGGGGATATGGGGATACAAGTATACGTATAGTTGATTCACTTTGTTATACAGCAGAAAGTAAGTCAACAATGTAAAGCAATTACACTCCAATAAAGATGTTAAAAAAAAAAGAGAAAGAAAAAAAATTTCCTTGTGATAAGAATTCTTAGGATTTGCTCTCTTAACAACTTCCATATATAATATATAGGAGCGTTCATTATATTAATCATGTTGTATGTTACATGACTAGTACTTATTTATCTTATAACTGGAAGTTTGTTTCTTTCAACTACCTTAACTTCCTTTCTCTAACCCCCAAAATAAGAAAGAAATTTTTCTCTATCTGGCTTATTTTACTTAGCATAATACCTTTTTGGTCCATCCATGTTGTTATAAATGGCAAGATTTCATTCTTTTTTATGGCTGAGTAATATTCATATATATATATGTATGTATATATATGTAATAATAATAATATCACATTTTCTTTATCCATTCATCTATCATTGGGCACTTAGGTTGCTTCTGTGTCTTGGCTTTTGTGAATAATGCTGCAGTGAACACAGGGGTGCATATATCTTTTTGAATTAGTGTTTTTGTTTTCTTTGGAAAAATACCCAGAAGTGGAATTGCTAGATCATATTGTAGTTCTATTTTTTAATTTTTGGAGGAACCTCCATACCTTTTCCCATAGTGGTTGCACCAATTTACATTCCCATAACAGTGCACTACTGTTCCCTGTTCTCCACATCCCTGTTCTCCGCCCCTGTTTTCTCTTTTCTTCTTGATGATAGACATTCTGACAAGTGTGAGTGATACTTCATTGTGGTTTTGATTTGCATTTCCCTGATGATTAGTGATGTTGAGCACTTTTCATGTACCTGTTGGCCATCTGCATGTCTTCTTTGGAAAAATGTCTATTCAGGTCCTCCAACCATTGTTTTTTTTGTTTATTTAATGTTGAGTTTTGTGGGGTTTTGGTATATTTTGAATATTAACCCTTATCAGATATATCATTTGCAACTATCTTTTCCCATTCAGTAGGTAGCCTGGTGTTTTTGTTTTGTTGATAGTTTTCTTTGCTATGCAAAAACTTTTTAGTTTGATGTATTCCCCTTTGTTTTATTTTTGCTTTTGTTTCCCTTGCCTGAGGAGACATACCCAAAAATATATTGCTAAGACCAGTATCAAAGAGCATACTGCCTATGTTTTCTTCTAAGAGTTTCATGGTGTTAGATCTTATATTTAGGTCTTTAATTCCATTTTTTTTTTTTTTTTTTTAATAACTGAGGCAAAAGAATGGAGAAGTGACCTGGAAGATAAAATAGTGGAAATAACTACCACAGAGCAGAATAAAGAAAAAAGAATGAAAAGGATGGAGGACAGTCTCAGAGACTTCTGGGACAATATTAAATGCACCAACATTCGAATTATATGGGTACCAGAAGAAGAGAAAAAGAAAGGGACTGAGAAAATATTTGAAGAGATTATAGTTGAAAACTTCCCTAACGTGGGAAAACAAATAGTCAATCAAGTCCAGGAAGTGCACAGAGTCCCATACAAGATAAATCAAAGGAGAAAAACACCAAGACACATATTGATCAAACTATCAAAAATTAACTATAAAGAAAAAAATTTAAAGCAGTAGGGGATGGGTTTCCCTGGTGGTGCAGTGGTTGAGAGTCCGCCTGCCTATGCAGGGGATGTGGGATCGTGCCCCGGTACGGGAAGATCCCACATGCCATGGAGTGGCTGGGTCCATGAGCCATGGCCGCTGAGCCTGCACATCCGGAGCCTGTGCTCTGCAACGGGAGAGGCCACAACAGTGAGAGGCCCGTGTACCACACACACAGAAAAAAAAAGCAGTAAGGGAAAAGCAACAAATAAGGGTCCCCAAAAGGTTAACAGCTGATCTTTCAGCAGAAACTCTGCAAGCCAGAAGAGAGAGGCAGGACATACTTAAAGTGTTGAAAGGGAAAAACCTACAACCACGATTACTCTATCCAGCAAGAATCCCATTCAGATTTGAGGGAGAAATTAAAACCTTTACAGACAAGCAAAAGCTAAGAGAATTCAGAACCACTAAACAAGCTTTACAACAAATGCTAAAGGAACTTCTCTAGGCAGGAAACACAAGAGAAGGAAAAGACCTACAAAAAGAAACCCCAAACAAATAAGAAGATGGTAATAGGAACATACATATTGATGATTACCTTAAATGTAAATGGATTAAATGCTCCAACCAAAAGACATAGACTGGCTGAATGGATACAAAAACAAGACCCATATATATGCTGTCTACAACAGACCCACTTCAGACCTAGGGACGCATACAGACTGAAAGTAAGGGGACGGAAAAAGATATTCCATGCAAATGGAAATCAAAAGAAAGCTTGAGGAGCAATTCTCATACAGAGAAAACAGGGTTTAAAATATAGACTATTACAAGAGACAAAGAAGGACACTGTATAATGATCAAGGGATCAATCCAAGAAGAAGATATAACAATTGTAAATATTTATGCACCCAACATAGGAACACCTCAATACATAAGGCAAGTGCTAACAGCCGTAAAAGGAGAAATCGACAGTAACAAAATTACAGCAGGGGACTTTAACACCCCACTTTTCACCAATGGACAGATCATCCAAAATGAAAATAAATAAGGAAACACAAGCTTTAAATGATAGATTAAGCAAGATGGACTTAATTGATATTTATAGGATATTCCATCCAAAAACAGCAGAATATTCTTTATACTCAAGGGCTCATGGAGCATTCTCCATGATAGATCATATCGTGGGTCACAAATCAAGCTTTGGTAAATTTAAAAAATTGAAATCATTTCAAGTATCTTTTCCAATCAGAATGCTATGAGACTAGATATCAATTACAGGAAAAGAAACTATAAAAAATAGAAACACATGGAGGCTAAACAATACACTACTAAGTAACCAAGAGATCACAGAAGGAATCTAAGAGGAAATCAAAAAATGCCTAGAAACAAATGACAATGAAAACATGACAATCCAAAACCTATGGGATGCAACAAAAGCAGTTCTAAGAGGGAAGTTTATAGTAAAACAGTCCAACCTTAAGAAACAAGAAACATCTCAAATAAAAAATGTAACCTTACACCTAAAGCAATTAGAGAAAGAAGAACAAATAAAACCCAAAGTTAGCAGAAGGAAAGAAATCATAAAGTTCAGATCAGAAATAAAATAAAAAGAAATGAAGGAAACGATAGCAAAAATCAATAAAACTAAAAGCTGGTTCATTCAGAAGATAAACAAAATTGATAAACCATTAGCCAGACTCATCCAGAAAAAAAGGGAGAAAACAAATCAATAGAATTAGAAATGAAAAAGGAGAAGTAAAAACTGACACTGCAGGAATACAAAGGATCATGAGAGATTACTACAAGCAACTCTATGCCAATAAAATGGAAAACCTGGAAGAAATGGACAAATTCTTAGAAAAGCACAACCTTCTGAGACTGAACCAGGAAGAAATAGAAAAGATATACAGATGAGTAACAAACACTGAAATTGAAACTGTGATTAAAAATCTTCCAACAAACAAAAGCCCAGGACCAGATGACTTCACAGGTGAATTCTATCAAACATTTAGAGAAGAGCTAACACCTATCCTTCTCAAACTTTTCCAAAATATAGCAGAGGGAGGAACACTCCCAAACTGATTCTATGAGGCCACCATCACCCTGATACCAAAACCAGGCAAAGATGTCACAAAAAAAGAACTACAGGCCAATATCACTGATGAACATAGATGCAAAAATCCTCAACAAAATACTGGCAAACAGAATCCAATGGTGCATTGAAAGGTTCATACACCATGAGCAAGTGGGGTTTATCCCAGAAATGCAAGGATTCTTCAATATACACAAATCAATCAGTGTGATACACCATATTAACAAATTGAAGGATAAAAACCATATGATCATCTCAATAGATGCAGAAAAAGCTTTCAACAAAATTCAACACCCATTTTTGATAAAAACCCTCCAGAAAGTAGGCATAGAGGGAACTTGCTTCAACATAATAAAGATCATATATGAGAAACTGACAGCCAACATCGTCCTCAGTGGTGAAAAACTGAAAGCATTTCCTCTAAGATCAGGAACAAGACAAGGTTGCCCACTCTCACTGCTATTATTCATCATAGTTTTGGAAGTTTTAACCACAGCAGTCAGAGAAGAAAAAGGAATACAAATTGGAAAAGAAGAAGTAAAACTGTCATTGTTTGCAGATGACATGATAATAAACATAGAGAATCCTAAAGATGCTACCAGAAAACTACTAGAGCTAATCAATGCATTTGGTAAAGTAGCAGGATACAAAATTAATGCACAGAAATCTCTTGAATTCCTATACACTAATGATGAAAAATCTGAAAGAGTAATTAAGGATACACTCCCATTTACCACTGCAACAGAAAAAATAAAATACCTAGGAATAACCTACCTAAGGAAGCAAAAGATGTATATGCAGAAAACTGTAAGACACTGTTGAAAGAAATTAAATATGATACAAACAGATGGAGAGATATACCATGGTCTTGGATTGGAAGAATCAACATTGTGAAAATGACTATACTTCCCAAAGAAATCTACAGATTTAATGCAATCCCCATCCAACTACCAATGGCATTTTTCACAGAGCTAGACCAAAAAATTTCACAATTTGTATGGAAACACAAAGGATCCCGAATAGCCAAAGCAATCTTGAGAAAGAAAAATAGAGCTGGAAGAATCAGGCTCCCTGACTTCAAACTATACTACAAAGCTACAGTAATCAAGACAGTATGGTACTGGCACAAAAACAGAAGTGTAGACCAGTGGAACAGGATAGAAAGCCCAGAGATAAACCCACACACATACGGTCACCTTATCTTTGATACAGGAGGTAAGAATATACAATGGAGAAAAGACAGCCTCTTCCATAAGTGGTGCTGGGAAAACTGGACAGCTGTATGTAAAAGAATGAAATTAGAACACTCCCTAACACCATATACAAAAATAAACTCAAAGTGGATTAAAGACCTAATTGTAAGGCCAGACACTATAAAACTCTTAGAGGAAAACGTAGGCAGAACACTCCATGACATAAATCACAGCAAGATGCTTTTTGACCCACCTCCTAGAGAAATGGAAATAAAAAGAAAAATAAACAAATGGGACCTAATTAAATTTAAAAACTTTTGCACAGCAATGGAAACCATAAAGAAGACAAAAAGACAAACCTCAGAATGTGAGAAAATATTTGCAACTGAAGCAACTGACAAAGAATTAATGTCCAAAATATACAAGCAGCTCATGCAGCTCAGTATCAAAAACCAAAACAACCCAATCACCTAAATGGGCAGAAGACCTAAATAGATATTTCTCCAAAAAAGATATACAGATTGCAAACAAACACATGAATGGATGCTCAACATCACTAATCATTAGAGACATGCAAATCAAAAGTACAATGAGGTATCACCTCATATTGGTCAGAATGGCCATCATTAAAAAATCTACAAACAATAAATGCTGGAGAGGGTGTGGAGAAAAGGGAACACTCTTGCACTGTTGGTGGGAATGTAAATCGATACAGCCACTATGGAGAAGAGTATGGCGGTGCTTTAAAAAACTAAAAATAGAACTACCATATGACTCAGCAATCCCACTTCTGGGCATAGAACCTCAGGAGACCATAATTAATAAGAGTCATGTACCACAATGTTGATTGCAGCACTATTTACAATTTCCAGGACATAGAAACAACCTAAGTGTCCATCATTGGATGAATGGATAAGGAAGATGTGGGACATAATAACAATGGAATGTTAGCCATAAAAAGAAACAAAATTGAGTTACTTGTAGTGAGGTGGATGGACCTAGAGTCTGTCATACAGAGTGAAGTAAGTGAGAAATAGAAGAACAAATACTGTATGCTAACACATATATATAGATTCTAAAAATAAAAATGGTTCTGAAGAACCTAGGGGCAGGACAGGAATAAAGACAGAGACATAGAAAGTGGACTTGAGGACATAGAGAGAGGGAAGTGTAAGCTGGGATGAAGTGAGAGAGTGGCATGGACATATATATACTACCAAATGTAAAATAGATAGCTAGTGGGAAGCAGCCGCATAGCACAGGGAGATCAGCTCGGTGCTTTGTGACCACCTAGAGGGGTGGGATAGGGAGGGTGGGAGAGAGATTCAAGAGGGAGGGGATATGGGGATACAAGTATACGTATAGTTGATTCACTTTGTTATACAGCAGAAAGTAAGTCAACAATGTAAAGCAATTACACTCCAATAAAGATGTTAAAAAAAAAAGAGAAAGAAAAAAAATTTCCTTGTGATAAGAATTCTTAGGATTTGCTCTCTTAACAACTTCCATATATAATATATAGGAGCGTTCATTATATTAATCATGTTGTATGTTACATGACTAGTACTTATTTATCTTATAACTGGAAGTTTGTTTCTTTCAACTACCTTAACTTCCTTTCTCTAACCCCCAAAATAAGAAAGAAATTTTTCTCTATCTGGCTTATTTTACTTAGCATAATACCTTTTTGGTCCATCCATGTTGTTATAAATGGCAAGATTTCATTCTTTTTTATGGCTGAGTAATATTCATATATATATATGTATGTATATATATGTAATAATAATAATATCACATTTTCTTTATCCATTCATCTATCATTGGGCACTTAGGTTGCTTCTGTGTCTTGGCTTTTGTGAATAATGCTGCAGTGAACACAGGGGTGCATATATCTTTTTGAATTAGTGTTTTTGTTTTCTTTGGAAAAATACCCAGAAGTGGAATTGCTAGATCATATTGTAGTTCTATTTTTT
Source organism: Neophocaena asiaeorientalis asiaeorientalis (assembly GCF_003031525.2). Taxonomy (NCBI): domain Eukaryota; kingdom Metazoa; phylum Chordata; class Mammalia; order Artiodactyla; family Phocoenidae; genus Neophocaena; species Neophocaena asiaeorientalis. The sequence continues at coordinate 2,721,201 of NW_020172366.1, forward strand.
AATTTTTGGAGGAACCTCCATACCTTTTCCCATAGTGGTTGCACCAATTTACATTCCCATAACAGTGCACTACTGTTCCCTGTTCTCCACATCCCTGTTCTCCGCCCCTGTTTTCTCTTTTCTTCTTGATGATAGACATTCTGACAAGTGTGAGTGATACTTCATTGTGGTTTTGATTTGCATTTCCCTGATGATTAGTGATGTTGAGCACTTTTCATGTACCTGTTGGCCATCTGCATGTCTTCTTTGGAAAAATGTCTATTCAGGTCCTCCAACCATTGTTTTTTTTGTTTATTTAATGTTGAGTTTTGTGGGGTTTTGGTATATTTTGAATATTAACCCTTATCAGATATATCATTTGCAACTATCTTTTCCCATTCAGTAGGTAGCCTGGTGTTTTTGTTTTGTTGATAGTTTTCTTTGCTATGCAAAAACTTTTTAGTTTGATGTATTCCCCTTTGTTTTATTTTTGCTTTTGTTTCCCTTGCCTGAGGAGACATACCCAAAAATATATTGCTAAGACCAGTATCAAAGAGCATACTGCCTATGTTTTCTTCTAAGAGTTTCATGGTGTTAGATCTTATATTTAGGTCTTTAATTCCATTTTTTTTTTTTTTTTTTTTTTTTGGAAGCATCGGCAGGCAGACCAGGGAAGCCCCTTTACTTCCATTTTGAGTTTATTTTATACATGGTGTGAGAAAGTGTTCCAGTTTGATTCTTTTGCATGTAGCTGTCCAGTTTTCACAACACCATTTATTGGAGGGTCTGTCTTTTCCATATTGTATATTCTTGACTCCTTTGTTGTAGATTAATTGAACAAATAAGTGTGGGTTTATTTCTAGGCTCTCTATTTTGCTCCATTGATTCATGTGTCTATATTCTGTGTTTTTGTGCCAGTACTACACTGTTTTGATTAATGTAGCTTTGTAATGTTGTTTGAAATTAGGGAGCATTGTACCATAACATATAAACTTTTTGAAGGGATTTAGGAAGTTCACAGCTAATAGCAGTATTCATGTTGACTGTAAAGGAATGTTAATTTTGTTCCAGATTTTCCCAGTCTGGCTAAGCAATATGTAACATCTTATTTTCATGAGAAAAACTTTGCAATTAGAAAGGAACCTAATAATTTTCACCTTTACTAATACTCCTAGGTGACTCACCTTTTAGGTATACCTTTGGTTACTGATTTGTAGATTGGTAAATTAGGCTGGTTAATGTAGAGATCAGCATATTTATTTTGAGATTATTTGTGTTTTTTTCATTATTAGTTTCTTTTTATTCCTAAGTAGTATTTCATTGTATGGATATACCACAGTTTTATCAATATAAAAAGTAATAGAAAAAAAAAGTAACTAAAATCTTGTTATTAAGGAATAACAACCACTATCATTTTGGAGTATATCCTTGAGATAGTTTTCTGTGTTTATATACCCACATATGAATATTTAGCTTTCCTCCTCCAAACAAAGTCATATTATACATGCTTGCTGTTTGCTTATTAATTTAATAATATATTATGAATATTTTTATATTTAAATAAATTTAGACCTTTCTCATATTTTAAATATTTAAAAGGTCCTTTATACTTATTTCCATTCATTACTATTACAAAAATGGCATGATTAAATCTGTGTAAATGTAATATTGCAGTGCTTCTAGATTCTTGCCTTAATACTTATAGCAGTATCTGCTAGCCTTTATTTGGTATTGAAAAATCAGAAGTCTTGTTTGTGGACTACCAGGGATCCCAGGCTCATGATAATATTGAAGTGCTTATCACTACCACTTGCCTGTTTTTATCAGTAAAGATTGAGGAAAAAAACAACAGGTGCCCATTTATGTGCACATGTACAAAAGTCCTCACACATAGCCACCTACATGAAAAATCTTTGTGACTAATTGAAAATGCAACTCTTTTACTTTATCCGTTTGTAGAAAAAATAGGCTATTTAAGTCTACTCCTAGTGAACCATACCTAATGGAACATGACATGAACGAAGCCTGGGACAAGTCCCTTGGGCAAGAAGCTACAGATACGTGGAACACCAAGAAACGAAGTCACTTCTCAGTCAGGAGCAATTACACTGACACCTAAGAAAAATAGCATTAGCGTTGCTTGACAGTTGGAATCGAGTAAAAAATTATCAGAAATGCTGTATGCTAGGTTCATGCCTAAGGCAGATGACCTGGTTGACAAGCTTGCCCACGCTAACTATATCAATGCTTCAGATCAGTGTAAGGAGACCTAGCAGCAGTTCTCCTTAACTAATCATGTTAAAATTGTTGACAGATTTCATGTTTGCTTTTCTGCCACATAAGTATTCATTAGTGGGGTGAAGAGAAAAGTTCATACAAATTGATTAGAATATAAGCTTCTGCCCTCTTTTGACACTATAAGAATATGTGAGCTTTTTTTCTTTAAGTTTGTGTTTGTTGCTCCAGTAAGTAAAACTCTCCTCCAACAACAACTAATCTTTTTATTATTATTTAAAAAGAAAAATAAAACTGCATGATGTATCTCTCAGTTCTGAGGATTGTGCTGTTAAGTTGTAAGCTCCATATCTGGGTCATATACTTCTGTTGGAAAGCATAGGGTTGAAAACTTAAAGAGTCAAGTACTGCTAAAAAAATGTGCTCAAAGTTCTCATCACAAGAAAAAGAATCTGTAGCTATGTATGGTGACAAGTGTTAAGTAGACTTATTGTGGTGATCATTTTGCAAGATATGCAAATACCAAATCATTATATTATACACCTGAAACTGATATAATATTGTAGTCAATTACAGCTCAATTTTTAGAAATGTGCTCAATATGAATATAAATCCTTAACCAATTGTTCAGTCTTGGGGTTTAAAATTGTGACTATCAATTAAGTTTATATTTGACATTGATCAGGTACCTTCTCTTTTCTCTATGGCAAAGTATTTCAATCACATTTGTTCCTGGGAGTAATTGGATTTTGAATAGTCTAAAAATTCCCTTACAAGCTGGTTTTTGAAACCTCTAAACATGTCTGTCTATGATTTTGCTATTTTAAGATTTGGCTTTATTTCCCCATTTCTTAGGGAAATGATAACTTTATTTGCTGAAAGTAAAAATGATATTCTCTTTGGGTCAACTCACATAGAACTAAAATTAGAAGCAGCTTGGACATCATATCTTCTATTAATATTGATATCACGTTTCTCTTTGGATAGGACTTGGATTGGCTTTTATGAAAAACAAAATCCTTCTTAAGACTAATCACCTGATTCTCGATTTTTCTCTTTCTCAGTACTGGAGATAACTTTATGTTTGAATAATGACCTCCTTCTCCTGAGAACAAGAAGCCACTATATCCACCATCCAGTTGCTTCTACAAATTTTCTATTCAGGTACTGTAATACACTCAGAAATGAGATCTGATTTTGCTGCCCACAAATACATAGGGAGTAGTCTTGCTATTTTCTTTTTATCCACTAGGTGACATAATAGATGCAGCTTTTCAATATCTGTTAAGGTATAGGTGCTTTTGTAACATGTTTTGTAATGTTTAATGCTCTCAGTTATGTTTGTTAATGGACTTTTTAGTGCAAGTATGCTGATAGTGCAATGGTCTGTAAGGGTTTTTTCATAACCACGCCCTTCAGTGTTTATACTTTGCATCTTGGAACTTTTATGGAAACAATGACTGATCAAGAAAATACTAATTTTTACTCTGCTTTACAATTTAACAGTGATTCAAATGAGAAAACTAATAAGAAAAACTATTGATATTGATTTTAAAATGTGTTTTTGAGTGTGAATCATCTGCTTTGCCAAATTTGGTTGAACCATAAAGGCAAAAATATGAAAAGATCAGGAAATGTGACCACAGATTCTGTCAGTATTTCCTTGGGAATGGCACTTAAATCACTCTTAATCACTTGCTACCCATAAAGCCTATTCTTTAAGATCAACATAATGTTATTATGGGAACACTTGTTGCTCTTTAATATTCCCTCTTGTTTTTTTTTCTTTTTTTTTGCGGTACGCGGGCCTCTCACTGTTGTGGCCTCTCCCATTGTGGAGCACAGGCTCCGGACACGCAGGCTTGGCGGCCATGGCTCACGGGCCCAGCCGCTCCGCGGCATGTGGGATCCTCCCGGACCGGGGCACGAACCCGTGTCCCCTGCATCGGCAGGCGGACTCTCAACCACTGCGCCACCAGGGAAGCCCCCTCTTGTTTTTTAAGTATAGCTCAATAGGGTTATAATTCAAAACAATTTTAAGACGTCATATTTTGAAATAACTGGAAAATGCTTAAGTGTGTCTTATCCTTACTAATTAAATAGAAGAATTCTTCCAGTGAAAAGCTAAACAAAGAAAAGGTAACACAACGTACACCCAACACACTTTCTATATCTGATAATCCAGAATATGTCCAAGTTTACTTTTTCATGATTTTTGTATGCCAATGAAGTTGCTTCTGAGTTGCTTTTGAGTCTAAATTATCATGTAACAGAGCAACATAAAACTACTTTTTTTGGTTGGGGGGTGCTTAATTTGATTTGTACATTTACTTATTTCTTATCAGAAGTTTATACTCCAGGGTTAATATCCATGAAACCACCATCTATGTATAGTGTTGCACCCTCATACTATTCTAGGGATGTTGTTTTCTATTTCTACCTATATTCTAACCCTGTATAATCTGTGATGTATGACCTCAGTTCCAAGGGTATAAGCACATTTTAATCAGACTTGACACTGTGGTTTCTGGTAGTTACTAACTTTTATGGAAAGTATGAATAAGAAGTAGTTGATACAAAGCAGAATCGTCAATGATAATAATAGCTAACATTTATTAAAGGCTTAACTTTGTGTTAGGTCCAGTATAAATGTCTAAAAGAGTACTTTCTTTAGAAATACCCTAAGGTGTAGTTGAATGAGACTATCATACTTTTCTTATTCATTCTCATAATTTTAAATGTCATGACTTCCAGATGTATACCTCCTACCTGGAGCTCTCCCCTGAGCTCCAGTTTTCTTAATTATCTCCATACTTAGATGTCCTAGATGTTTAGTAAGCATCTTAAAGCTACATATCCATAACAGAACTCTTGACCTTTCCTCCAAAGTCAGTTCTTCCCCTGATTCTCCATCCTAGTTAATGACAACTCCATTCTTTCTATGGCCCAGCCTAGTAATCATGGGGTCATCCTTGATTCTTCTGTCTCTCTTACATCCCAAATCCAAATCACCAATATATCCTATAGACTCTACCTTCAAAATCCAGCTACTCCTCACCACCTCCACTGCTACACTCTTGGTGGAATAACAGTAATGTCTCATGTTCATCTCTCATCCAATTAATTGCAATAGCATCCTAATTGCTTGTCTTGACTCTCTCCTATTAAAACATATCAGGTCATTTGAAATCTATTACCCAGAATGCTCCAGTGGCTTCTCAGATTAAAAGCCAAAGTCCTTAGAATGGTCTACAAGGTTTAAAACCATCAGTTCACTCCCTCCAAACCATGCTGTTATCTCTTTCACCTCTTCCTCTACTATGATTCTCCTTGATTGCTCAGTCCTGTCATGCTGAGTTTCTTACTATCCTTGGAATAAGCCAGGTACCAGTAATTCATCGCCCCCAGGTGATTCCCAGGTACTGCTCCCTCACCTCCTTCAGAATTCTGCTCTCCTAATACATTCACAGAGGGTAATTTCTTGACTACCTGAGTTTAAATTGAAACCTGATACCCTGCCTTCATTGCTGTAACCTACTTTATGCACTATCCTTGGCTATTTTCTCTCTGTGGTACATTTTAGCATCTAACATAATATATGTTTTACCTGCTTATTTGGCTTATTATCTATCTCCTCCCATTAGAATGTAAGTGCATGAGGACCTGGATTTTTGTGTTTATTCACAACTACTGGAGCAGTGCCCACCCATTATAGACTCAGTAAATCTTCAATGACTGGCTGAATTGATGAGTAATTTTACAGTGGGTAAGCTAAGGCTAAGGAAGATGAAATTATCTTGTTTATTTGTTTTCTTATAATCTGACTATCTCTTACCCCCATGAGAATGAAGCTGGGTAAAAGTAGGGCTCTTCTTGTATGTTCTCTGCTACATACCCAGAATGTAGAGTACACCTGGTACATACCAGTGGAATGAACGACACATTTTGCTTTGTCAGTGTTGAGACTCAAAGATGGCAACAACCATTTTCAAATCTTGGAAATAATTTTCACATAACTGATGTCAATTTTAAGAGAAGATATTTATTGGCCTGTGTTCCAGTTGGAGATTGGAGCGTGTTGAAGGAGGAATTTAGGCATTCTATCCAGTTGTTTCCAGAATGTTGAAGCCTTGGGCAAGTTTGAAAACTAAAAAGACTTAAAACCTTCTTCAATCTTGCCTGCCTGTCATTCTGTAGGAAGAGATACATGCAGAGCAGACAGATACCTTATTTTTTGTGGGAGTGTATAAATTTTTTAAAGATGAAGTTTAAAAATTCAAGTGAATATTGATTTGTGTAATATTTTTATAGTAACTTCTGATGAAAGTGGAAATATTGTTAATGCTCTATGTTATAATTATTTCAAATGTATTTTGATTACACTTTGCTGGTGGCCTTTAAGAATTATTTTTTCCCTGGCTTCACTTCAAGTGAAATGTAATTTTTATCAATGCAGTAAAGCATTTTCAAAGCAATTAAGTTGCATTAATCCATTTACAATTTTGTAGCTGCTAGAGAAATCTTATTTGAGCAGAATGTCAGCCAATTCACAGGAATATTCATAATTTTCTTGGGATATGCGTTATTGATATGGGCTTACCTAAAGTGAATGTATGTTGTCTTGTGATAGCTGGGTAGTATCTCCACTGGCACCTGTGTTTACTAAGTAAGCTGTTATTTGAAATAACATTTCCTTGTTATCTCAGGATAACACTGTAAATTATATGTATTATTCAGAATACTAAACAAATATTTTCAGGAGCTCATCAAGCACCTGACTTACAGCTCTGAAATTGTCCCAGTGTTACTCAGAGAACAAATCCTATTTATATATATATTATGAAATTAGACTACACCAAGCCCAGAAGGCAGATACAATCATTCTTTGAACTGTACAATAAATCCTGATGCTCTGGAAAGGTTGAAAGCCTACTTGGATTTGGCAGAGGTAATGAAATGCATCTTAATAGACTTAAATATGCAGCTTTAATAAGTGCCAAACAAATATAACCATTTCCTGGGTGTGATCAAGTGGGCTCCTAACATTAAGCTTTGTTTCTTTAGTTAGTTCTTGATATTTTCTTATTTGCACAGCAACAAATGTGAAGCATTAGACATGTGGATGAATTCAACTTCAAAAATTATTATCCTGTGGAAATAAACAAGAATCACTTGTTTAGTCAGCAAATATATGCCTAATAAAAAACTTATGCTAAGCTTTTCAGAAGATCTGCTGTTAGCTCAATAAGTGAAAATACCCCCTCTCCCAAGACTCTGTAATCTCAGGAACAAAAAATGAAGAGGAATCTGTGTTTCAAGGGGTTTGCGTGATTACCTATAATTATGGAAAGTTCCTCTTGCTGTAACAACTCTATCTATGGATTGACATCTGTGCTTGAAAAGTTTTTCTTTTAACAGAAGTTGACATTGGGAAATATGTATTTTCTTCTTTTCAATTTTTCTGGAACTTCAGATGAAACTACTGCTTAGAAAATACTCCCTTATGCCACGTCAGACTAAGGGCAATTTGGGAATTAGTGTCCTGGCCTCACTCATCCTATTCCAGCTGGAAACTTTTATCCAAACAAGAAGAGGTTCTGCCCCCACCCTACAAATGGAGCTAGTAGAAGGTGTAACTTAGAAGCTTTGTGTGCCTATTTATTCTAAATATTGCTTGAGAAGCCTAAACACAATGGCATAAATAAAAATAAACGTCCTTTAGAATAACAAGAACATCATGTTCATCACACCTGGATTCATTCTCATCACAGCTGATGTGTAGAGGAATGATTAGAAATCATATAGACACTGATGAGTAGTGAGAGGAAGATATTTAAAATTCTGCTGCACCTTGTGCTCAAAATATCTCCATCAGCTTAGAGTCACGCTTATAAACAATTTAGAAAACCATGTCTTTTTTTTTTATCCTGAAAAAGCTTAATTTTATGAATATTTTAGATACATTTAGCCAGATTGAAATTTTTTTTAAAAATGCAAGCATAACATTTCCTTCTCCATTTCATAACAGGTGTAACTGAAAAAAAAATCAAAGAAAAACAAAAGATCAACAAATATTTCCTAGAAAGTGTAACTTTTCCTTAAAAGGACAACTCTCATGTTGGCCCATGGTTGTTTTAGAGCACTGTACTAATAATTAGGACATAACTCTGTTTTTAATAGTATAGCTAGATTGTATATATCATATTCCACATGTATAAAACCAAAACTCAGCACAAGGAAAACACCTTGTAAATACCTCTGAACTCATCCTTAATTGAAGATGGATCAATACTGTCATCTGTTTGAAGGTAAAATATGAAACACAATTATGTAGCAGGTAGGAAAGTACACACAGTCTCATTACCTGATTAACTCTCATCTCTTAGATATAGTCAAGAATAGTTTTGACCCAGCCACCAAGATCATGACTTGACTTCACCCAAGTTCAAACATTTCGATTTTAAAAACAACCTAAATTTGAATTACTTTAGAATACTATTGGTCAATAAATAATAACAAATTATGAATGAATGAGAAAATAATCTCAGTTAATAGCTGAATAGTACAGGTTTGTGTATAATTTATCCCTGTTAAGTAACTGATACTTGTTTGACACCTATTTAATCACTATTCCTTTCATGATTAATAGATAAACTCTTTGAGCTACAGGTTCTGAAGAGGAAACACTTTTTCTATTTTCATTCTCTTAGTATTCAGGTAGGCCATCCCCTCCTGCTTGTAGAAATGTGTCTGATGGTTGTAATGTGTGCTATGAAACGTTTTCTTCAGCACAGTGTTGGATTTCATCACAGTCTTTCTGTATTCCCTTAAGTCTCTATTCCTTTTTTTTTTTTTTTTTTTAATAAAAAGGCCTAACTGGGCTGGTGATGTTGCTACTACATTGCTCTTTTCACCATCCTGTTTCTGACTTTTCCATTAATACAGATATTCCTTCTGCAACATTGCCTAGTAAGAGGCATGCTGCTCTGTCTCACCCAGATACTGTAATTTGTCTTTCTGTCTGTTGACCGTTGTATTTTGAACACTGGAATAATATATCCTGACTTCAGTTTCTCTGTTATATACTGACTTCTAAGTTACTCCATGACCAGTGTTTCCATCTGCATAAACATAGTTCCCATATGTCTCCTCTTGATATGTACAGTTACAGGGTCAATGGCTTTATTATTTTTCTAGTCTTAAAGACCATTTTATGTAGGATCTTTCAGTAATCCCACTGATCAGTTTGACTCAGGAAAAGCTGCATCATGTTGGCCACAGGCTTTCCTTTTCTCTTTAAAAGGTCCCTTTAAGCACTTCTAAGTAATAGAAGTTAGAATTTCTCAAAGTGCATTCCAAAGATTACTCATATTAATACCATTAATGATCCGATGACAATATAGGTCATATTAACTGACATTACTAGATAACTTTTTCTGTGGTTAAACAATTTTGTGAAATGCTACATTAAAACAAGTTAAGCAGGAGTTTTTATCATAGAATTTCTCATTGTCTTCAAGATTCTTAAGTCCTTTGTGAATATCTAAAAACTTTTCCATGAAAAGCATCATGTATTTTGTAAACCAGGCTTTGAGAAATGCTTGTGTAACTTTTTTTTTTTTTTTGCTCTCTATTCCCAGGAGTGGCACAGAGAGGGCTTATATATAGCTTGTATAGCCTGTTCTTCTATCCCTAGATTGAAGAAAACATTCTGACAATGAGACATGAAAGAAAATTAATCACACTATGTGTAAACATTACATTCTGTTTTGAAGCTTAATCTCATGCCTTCCTTCATCAGCAACCACACATTAATTCATATCCTATCCTTTTTAATCAGTTCCTTATATTGTGTGGATGTGTCCTTTCCAAACAGACCATATGTATCTTTGAGAAGTACCTGCACTATACCTCCTTTACATAACCATCCTGCAGCATTTCAACAAGTGCAAAATAAATAAATGAAATAGAGATTCCCCCCCCCCCCCAAAAATCTATGAAACTAAGACCTGGTTTTTGGAAAAAATAAACACTATTGACAAAACTTTAGCTAAGTAAGAAAAAAGGGAAAAAAAGACTGAAATAAAACCAGAAATGAAAGAGCAAACATTACAAATGAAACCACAGAAATACAAAGGATCAAAAGAGACTACTACAAAAAATTTTATGCCAACAAATTAGATAACCTAGAAGAAATTGATACATTCTGAAAAACATACAACTTACCAGACTGAATCATGAAGGAGTAGTAAATCTGTACAGACTAATGAGTAGGGAGATCGAATCATTTATCAAAAATTTCTCAACAAAGAAAAACCCAGGACCAGATGGTTTCTAGGTTAAATTCTACCAAATGTTTGAAGAAGAGTTAACACCAATTCTTCTCAAACTCCTCCAAAGAATTGAAGAGTAAGGAACACTCCTAAACTCATTTTATGAGTCCAGCATTATCCTGTTATCCTGTTACCAAAGTCAGATAAGGATACTACCAGAAAAGTAAATTGCAGACCAATATCCCTGATGAATATAGATGTAAAATTTGTCAACATAATATTAGCAAACCGAATTCAGCAGCACATTCAAAAGATCATAACCCAGTTTTCCAATATGCAATTCATGTTCTACCTTCTCTGGAATGCCTTTCTTTTTTTTTTTTTTAATTAAATGATAGAGTCTTTAAATTCTATAGTGTTTTACAATTTTCAAAAGTTTCACACACGTAATTTCATATAATCCCATAGTGACCCTTTTTTCCCTCCTACCCTTATATTGCCCCTCCCCCCTTCCCACTCCTACTGTTTACTAGTTCTCTATATCTGTGAATCTGCTTCTTTTTGTTTTTGGAATGCCTTTCTTTTGACATCATATATACCATATGCTGTACTAAACAAGTGAACTGAAACCTTTGTCTCTTAGTTTCTTCACACACAAAATGGGAATGACAGTAATAAGGATAAATTAATGAATTGGTAATTATAAGGCATGTGGCTTGAGTAGGGAACAGTACTTCTTTTTAGTCAGATTTTCACATACTGAAAATAGTAATAAACTTCCTCTGGACATTCAGTTAAAAAAAAAAAAAAACAGCTTTGCTAGTTTAATGAGAAGATCAACACCTAGGCAAAGGTTGAAAGTTAGTTCAAGTCATTTTTGGAATATCATGTTATTTACTCCATTTAAGTTTGCCCCAAATCTGACAGAACCAAGGATATAATTGACGTGTTTCTTTGGGGATTAGTTACCTTTTGCTAATGAAATTATTCTGAATTTGCATTTTTTCTCTTTCTTTTCTAATTTCATAAATTGCCCATCATAATGTAATTACTTAGTTTTCTCAGATCAGGGTTTATCCTCTTATTGTATTTACCATTCTGTTATTTTGTAGATCATATTTCTTGAGTCTCACACTACTAGGACAGTCTCATGATTTCTCTTCTTTGTATATAAAAAACAGTGGATCATAACTGTTCAATTTGAGGTCCCGGATATTGCAAAAGGAATATTTTCTTTTTACTTTTCTGAAAAGAACTGTTGTAATTTTTAAATTTTCTCTAATTGTTTGAGAATAGTGAACCCCTACAGGCATTCTCATTGTTTACATAGTCTTTACCATAACTATCTCGAGTCAGTACGTTTGCACAGGTGAGATACAGGTCTCCAATTTCAGGTGAAGGGATTTCACCTTGCTAGAAACTCACTGATTCACTTATGAAATACTACAATATCCGCCCCACCCTGAGGTGACTTTACCCAAGAGATGGTGAGATCTGACTTTGCTTCTCTTAGAAAAGTTGACATTATACACAAGTTATTATATTCTTTTCTTCTTAACCCTATTTTACTACTTTCTGTTAATTCTTTTCCTTTTCATAAAGATTGAATCCTGCATCTAATTCACTCATACTCAGAGTTATGTCTCAATTAGTATGTGCTTCTACTCATTTTTCTCTAATAAATCAGTGAAATTTTATGATTCCTCTAGCAAACATGAAATCAATAGAATTAGATTAAAATGTCCTAAGGAGAGACTGGTTTTGGCTCCTTCCAGCTACTGTAAGCTGGGCTCAGGCCTCCTTCAAGTGTGTTCAATCGGGGAATTAAGGATAAAGGAGCAGCAGCTACTCAGGGAAGAATTTTTTGTGGCAATGGGAGAAGTACAAGAGAGCAAATCCAACTCCAAGAAAATATTGAAACCTCTCCTGTGTCAAATAGGGGCAATTTTGGGTCTCAGAACCCACTGCCTGAAATGCTGGCCAAGTCCCTAGGAGAGGAAAGACCCTATAAGACATCTGGGTGGCTGACAGGGTCTTGGGGCTCTGGCCAGGTGTCAGGCCTGAGCCTCTGAGGTGGGAGAACCAAGTTTACGACATTGGACCATGAGAGACCTCCTGGCTCCAAGTAATATCAATTGGCGAGAGCTCTCTCAGAGATCTCCATCTCAATGCTGAGACCAAGCTCCACTCAACAGCCAGCAAGCTCCACTGCTGCATGCCCCATGCCAATCAACTAGCAAGACAGGGACACAACCATACCCATTAGCAGAGAGGCTGCTAAAATCATAATAAGTTCACAGACACACCAAAACACACCACCAGACATAGCCCTGCCCACCAGGAAGACAAGATCCAGTCCCACCCACCAGAACAGAGGCACCAGTCCCCTCCACCAGGAAACCTACACAAGCCACTGAACCAAACTCACCCACTGGGGGCAGACACCAAAGAAAATGAGAACTACGAAGCTCCAGCCTGCGGAAAGGAGACCCCAAACACAGTAAGTTAAGCAAAATGAGAAGACAGAGAAATACGCAGCAGATGAAGGAGCAAAGCAAAAACCCACCAGACCAAACAAATGAAGAGGAAATAGGCAGTCTACCTGAAAAAGAATTCAGAGTAATGATAGTACAGATGATCCAAAATCTTGAAAATAGAATGGAGAAACGTTTAACAATGACCTAGAAGAACTAAAGAGCAAAGAAATAATGATGAACAACACAATAAATGAAATTAAAAATTCTCTAGAAGGAATCAATAGCAGAATAACTGAGGCAGAAGAATGGAGAAGTGACCTGGAAGATAAAATAGTGGAAATAACTACTGCAGAGCAGAATAAAGAAAAAAGAATGAAAAGAATTGAGGACAGTCTCAGAGACCTCTGGGACAACATTAAATGCACCAGCATTCGAATTATAGGGGCCCCAGAAGAAGAAGAGAAAAAGAAAGCGTCCGAGAAAATATTTGAAAATTTATAGTTGAAAACTTCCTTAACATGGGAAAATAAATAGTCAATCAAGTACAGGAAGCTCACAGAGTCCCATAAAGGATAAATCCAAGGAGCAACATGCCAAGACACATATTAATCAAACTATCAAAAATTAAATACAAATAAAAAATATTAAAAGCAGCAAAGGAAAAGTAACAAATGACATACAAAGGAGCCCCTATAAGGTTAACAGTTGATCTTTCAGCAGAAACTCTGCAAGCCAGAAGGGAGTGGCAGGACATATTTAAAATGATGAAAGGGAAAAACCTACGACCAAGATTACTCTAACTATGAACGATCTCATTCAGATTTGATGTAGAAATTAAAATCTTTACAGCCAAGCAAAATTTAACAGAATTCAGCACCACCAAACCAGCTTTACAACAAATGCTACAGGAACTTCTCTAGGCAGGAGACACAAGAGAAAGAAAAGACCTACAATAACAAACCCAAAACAATTAAGAAAATTGTAACAGGAACATACATATCGGTGATTACCTTAAATGTAAATGGATTAAATGCTCCAACCAAAAGACATAGACTGGCTGAATGGATACAAAAACAAGACCCATATATATGCTGTTACAACAGACCCACTTCAGACCTAGGGACATATACAGACTGAAAGTAAGGGGATAGAAAAAGATATTCCATGCAAATGGAAATCAAAAGAAAGCTGGAGTAGCAATTCTCATATCAGACAAAATAGGCTTTAAAATATAGACTATTACAAGAGACAATGAAGGACACTACATAATGATCGAGGGATCAATCCAAAAGAAGATATAACAATTGTAAGTATTTATGCACCCAAAATGGGAACACCTCAGTACATAAGGCAAATGCCAGCAGCCATAAAAGGGGATATTGACAGTAACACAGTCATAGTAGGGGACCTTAACACCCCACTTTCACCAATGGAAATATCATCCAAAATGAAAAAGGAAGCACAAGCTTTAAATGACACATTACAAGTTGGACTTAATTGATATTTATAGGACAGTCCATCCAAAAACAACAGAATACATGTTCTTCTCAAGTGCTCATGGAACATTCTCCAGGATAGATCGTATCTCGGGTCACAAATCAAGCGTTGGTAAATTTAAGAAAATTGAAATCATATCAAGTACCTTTTCTGACCACAATGTTATGAGACTGGATATCAATTATGGGAAAAAAACTGTAAAAAATACAAACGCATGGAGGCTAAACAATACACTACTAAATAACCAAGAGGTCATTAAGGAATCACAGAGGAAATCAGAAAATACCTAGAAACAAATGACAATGAAAGCATGATGACCCAAAACCTATGGGATGCAACAAAAGCAGTTCTAAGAGGGAAGTTTACAGCAATACAATCCTACCTCAAGAAACAAGAAAAATAAAAAATAAACAACCTAACCTTACACCTAAAGCAATTAGAGAAAGAAGAACAAAAAACCCCCAGAGTTAGCAGAAGGAAAGTAATCATGAGGATCATATCAGAAATAAACGAAAAACAAGTGAAGGAAACAATAGCAAAGATCAATAAAACTAAAAGCTGGTTCTTTGAAAAGATAAACAAAATTGATTAACCATTAGCCAGACTCATCAAGAACAAAAGCAACAAAAGGGAGAAGACTCAAATCAACAGAATTAGAAATGAAAAAGAATAAGTAACAACTGACACTGCAGAAATACAGAGTATCATGAGAGATTACTACAAGCAACTCTATGGCAATAAAATGGACAACCTGTAAGAAATGCACAAATTCTTAGAAAAACACAACCTTCTGAGACTGAACCAGGGAGAAATAGAAAATATAAACACAATAGTCACAAGTACTGAAATTGTAACTGTGAAAATCTTACAGCAAACAAAGCCCAGGACAAGATGGCTTCACAGACGGATTCTATCAAACATTTAGAGAAGAACTAACACCTATCCTTCTCAAACTCTTCCAAAATATAGCAGAGAGAGGAACACTCCCAAACTGATTCTATGAGACCACCATCACCCTGATACCAAAACCAGACAAAGATGTCACAGAAAAGAAAACTATAGGCCAATATAACTGATGAACATAGATGTAAAAATCCTCAACAAAATACTAGGAAACAGAATCCAACAGCACATTAAAAGGTTCATACACCATGATCAAGTGGGGTTTATCCAGGAATGCAAACATTCTTCAATATACGCAAATAAATCAATGTGATAAACCCTATTAACAAATTGAAGGATAAAAACCATATGATAATCTCAATAGATGCAGAAAAAGCTTTCAACAAAATTCAACACCCATTTATGATAGAAACACTCCGGAAAGTAGGCATAGAGGGAACTTACCTCAACATGATACAGGCCATATATGACAAACCCACAACCAACATCGTTCTCAATGGTGAAAAACTGAAAGCATTTCCTCTAAGATCAGGAACAAGACAAGGTTGCCTACTGTCACTGCTGTTATTCAACATAGTTTTGGAAGTTTTAGCCATAGCAATCAGAGAAGAAAAAGAAATAAAAGGAATCCAAATTGGAAAAGAAGAAGTAAAGCTGTCACTGTTTGCAGATGACATGATACCATACATAAAGAATCCTGAAGATGCTACCAGAAAACTAAAGATACTACCAGAGAGCTATCAGCTAATCAATGAATTTCATAGAGTAGCAGGAAACAAAATTAATGCCCAGAAATCTCTTGCATTCTTATACACTAATGATGAAATATCTGGAAAAGAAATTGAGGAAGCACTCTCATTTACCATTGCAACAAAAATAATAAAATACTTAGGAATAAACCTACCTAAGGAGACAAAAGACCTGTATGCAGAAAACTATAAAACACTATGAAAGAAATTAAAGACGATACAAACAGATGGAGAGATATACCATGTTCTTGGATTGGAAGAATCAACCTTGTGAAAATGACTATACTACCCAAAGCAATCTACAGATTCAGTGCAATCCCTATCCAACTACCAATGGCATTTTTCACAGAAGTAGAAGAAAAAGTTGCTCAATTTGTATGGAGACACAAAAGACCCCGAATAGCCAAAGCAATCTTGAGAAAGAAAAATGGAGCTGGAGGAATCAGGCTCCCTGACTTCAGACTATACTACAAAACTATAGTAATCAAGACAGTATGGTCGTTGCACAAAAACGGAAATATAGATCAATGGAACAGGATAGAAAGCCCAGAGATAAACCCACACACATTTATGTATGATAAAGGAGGCAAGGATATACAATGGAGAAAAGACACACTCGTCAATAAGTGGTGCTGGGAAAACTGGACAGCTACAGCTAAAAGAATGAAATTAGAACACTCCCTAACACCATACACAAAAATAAACTCAAAATGGATTAAAGACCTAAATGTAAGGCCAGAGACTATAAAACTCTTAGAGGAAACATAGGCAGAACACTCTATGACATAAATCACAGCAAGATGCTTTTTGACCCACCTCCTAGAGAAATGGAAATAAAAACAAAAAATAAACAAATGGGGCCTAATGAAACTTAATAGTTTTTGCACAGCAAAGGAAGCCATAAACAAGGTGAAAAGACAACCCTTAGAATGGGGGAAAATATTTGCAAATCAAACAAAAGACAAAGGATTAAACTCCAAAATATAGAAGCAGCTCATGCAGCTCAAGATCATAGAAACAAACAACCCAATCCCCAAATGGGCAGAAGTCCTAAGTAGACATTTCTCCAAGAAAGATATAGATATTGCCAACAAATAGATGAAAGGATGCTCAATATACTAATCATTAGAGAAATGCAAATCAAAACTACAATGAGGTATCTCCTCACACCAGTCAGAATGGCCATCATCAAAAAATCTACAAACAGTAAATGCTGGTGACGGTGTGGAAAAAAGGGAATCCTCTTGCCCTCCTGGTGGGAATGTAAATTGATACAACCACTATGGAGAACAGTATGGAGGTTCCTTAAAAAACTAAAAATAGAACTACCATATGACCCTGCAATACCACTACTGGGCATATACCCTGAGAAAACATAATTCAAAAAGAGTCATGTACCACAATGTTCATTGCAGTAGTATTTGCAATAGCCAGGACATGGAAGCAACCTAAAGTGTCCATCAACAGATGAATGAATAAAGAAGATGTGGCACATATATGCAATAGAATATTACTCAGCCATAAAAAGAAATGAATTGTTATTTGTAGTGAGGTGGATGGACCTAGAGTGTGTCATTCAGAGTGAAGTAAGTCAGAAAGAGAAAAACAAATACCGTATGCTAACACATCATATATATGGAATGTAAAAAAAAAAAAAAAGATTCTGATTAACCTAGGAGCAGGACAGGAATAAAGACACAGATGTAGAGAATGGACTTGAGGACATGGGAAGTGGGAAAGTTAAGCTGGGACGTAATGAGAGAGTGGCCTGGACATATATACACTACCAAATGTAAAATAGATAGCTAGTGGGAAACAGCTGCATAGCACAGGGAGATCAGCTTGGTGCTTTGTGACCACCTAGAGGGGTGGGATAGGGAGGGTGGGAGGGAGATGCAAGAAGGAAGGGATATGGGGATATATGTATATGTACAGCTGATTCACTTTGTTATACAGCAGAAACTAACACACCATTGTAAAGCAATTATACTCCAATAAAGATGTTAAAAAATAAATTAAAATGTCCTAAGGAGTTCAGAGATTTTCCCATACTATTTTCCAGAAAATACTATTGAAACACAGTGTAGTTGGGGTTTCAAAGTCAAATTTAAGAAATGGTTTCTTATTGTTAACATCCCACTGTCACATTTGAAAATCATCTTAGCAACTTCAAATAGCTTTTAGCTGGCATAGGGTCTCTATAGAGGGGTTTTAGAGACCAACTGTAGAGGAGCATGTGAAAGACAGCCCCTTCATCTTTGTTTCCCTGAAGCAGCAATTCCCATATATTCATGTGTATGTATGTATGTGTGTGTGTGTGTGTGTGCACGCTTCTGTGCATGTATGTGTTTATTTTTTGTCATGTTTTGTTTCCTGAAAGGTTACATGTATACAGTCATTTAACACCACTGATGCAGTTACCAATGAAGAAATCCGTTAATTTGTAGTGGGTTGTGGTATAGCTATAGGTCTCTTCTCTCCTAGCCCAGTGTGCTTTCAGCCACATATGTTGTCTCTGATGCCATTATCCTTAGCAAGAAGGGCCAACTTATTTTTTGTGATATTATAATTACCCTGGGAGGTTCTCTGCACTGGGGAGCCTGGTGCCTTTTCCTTGACAATATGTCGAGGGTTGTTTAACAAAAAGAAGTGTTATCAGGAACAAGAAGGCAAGGACATATTAAATCACCAGTTGCCAAAATCTATATTCCCACAATGTATCCCAAGGCCATTGTCCCATATTGTTATCTGGAAACTTTTGGCACATATATCAATTCTCGGTTGATGTACCTGCTTTATTG
Organism: Neophocaena asiaeorientalis asiaeorientalis; assembly: GCF_003031525.2. Lineage (NCBI taxonomy): Eukaryota > Metazoa > Chordata > Mammalia > Artiodactyla > Phocoenidae > Neophocaena > Neophocaena asiaeorientalis. The sequence continues at coordinate 2,740,115 of NW_020172366.1, forward strand.
ACATCCCTGCATCTCTCTAGACTGTGTAAGGATGCTTTAAGCCCACAGATTGCGTGATTTCTGATTGTGAATTTTGAATCTCAAGTGGGGTTATCTTGCCACCTTTGACTTTATGGATGGCTTATGGCTTTGCCTAGTTTCTAGGGGCATTACTGGTTTTTCCAACTTTAAATGAGGACTGTTTGGGATTTGAGGAATTTCTGCTTATGGTCCAGACAAAAATTAGGTTTCAGGCAGCCTTTTGTTTAGCTATGTTTTACCAAAGCAAAGGAGTTCTTGTATTCTTAGGATCTTGATATCTAGTATACTCAAAGTCATGCTTATGCTTGTTACTCTACCAAAGACAATGTCTCTGATTCATGGTTACCAGTGCAAAGCTCCAGCTAAGTTTCCATTTCCAGCTGTCTGGTTTAAAGTTATGTTACTCTGCAAATCCAGGAGTTGGCAGATCTTTCCAGTTCTCAATTTGTTATTCAAATACAGTTGAAAGACTGACTACCTTTAGGGCTGGTGTTGTTCTTTTCTGTTAATAGGTACTGCATTTATATTAACCCTTGCTATCCATTTATTTCCCGAGAGTCTCTAGAATAAAACTATTTTATCACCTAAGTACTGGATTCCAAGACTAATTTGATCAGCATGTATATTTTTCATCTCCCTTAACATTGCTGATTTTCTTTTCTTTTTTGTTATGGTCTTCTAAAAGGCTTTGTGATCAGTTTGGATTTCTTTCAAGGGATTAGCTATGGGATCTGCACATAATTCTGCCAAAGCCTATGCCATCTTTTTGTGTTTTGAAGGGTGAACATGTGTTGTTGGAGATCAAATAATGGTAAGGCTTTGTCTTATTGAGTGCAATTTATGTAATCTGTTTTATTGAAACACAGATAAACTTTGTCTTATTGAGTGCAATTTATGTAATCTGTTTTAATGGATAACAGGGATTATATGGTCAAATGAACTCTTTTTGATCCCCAACCTGCATCTTAGCCTGTTCTATAACTAGACTACATCTTAAGCAGTGAAATTTTTCCTTAGGAATAATTCTATTGAACCTACAAAATAAAACAAAACTTAAGTTTAAAATGAAGAAATAGCTTTAACTCTGTATGTTGGGGGTGGAAGTGGAAAGGAATGATGTTGGGTCTAGGGTTTTTATTTATGTGATGAAAAGAACATGAATATTTCCAAATCTTAAATATGTAGGCTTGGATTCCGACCAGAATAATCTTTGGGAGTTAATCAACCTCTTGGCAATTTAGACTCTTCATCAGTAAAATGGAGTTGACAGTTCCTATAATTAGAGTTGTTTTAAGTGTTTGCTGACATAGCTTCCTAGTGCCTTCAAAAGGTAAGTATTCAATAAATGCTTGCTGCCTTCTCCTTCTTTTTCCTCAAATCTTCTCCCTCTACATGGGACATGGATTTGTTCACATTAATAGAGAATGGATCCACAGGATAATACTGCCTAGGCAAGGTGGGTTTTGTAGAAAATTGATTTAGACCTACATCAGAACTAAGGAGGCATTTGGAATGCAAAGACTTGATTCTCTGAGAATAAATATGGTTTGTTACAGTTAGGCATCATTGTTCCAACCAGCAGGCTTCAATTTGGGTTTCCAAATCATATATTTAGCTGGATTACATGTGTTTAAATCCGTGGTTAGCCACTTTCTAGCATATGATTTTAGACAAATAATTTATCCTTTGCCTCAGTTTCCTTATTTGCAAAGTGTCAAACAATTATAGTGCCTTTCCCAATAGGGTTATTATGAGGATAAACTGAGAAGATCCTTGTAAAGCACTTAAATCACTCAACAAAGTACGTGGATCTTTGAAAGTACTTTAGTGTTGTGTTTATTTTCCCAATAGATGAGGATTTCCTCCTGTTCTTATCACCTCTGTATCACCAGTCTAGCAGAATAAATGATGGAGTAAATAGCAGAGAAACTGTTTAAGCCAGTGCATAACCTCTCCATTGGAATTGCATACTCCAGGAGACAAGTCACAATGTGAGAAGGGTTGCTAGAACTGTATTGGATGGATATTTTGGAGGATTAATTATAAATAAACAAAGAAAGAGATGTCTTATTTATGATGTCTATATTCACACTCTATAATTTTCACCTTTTATTATTTTAGTCTAGGAGATCTATTCGTAGGAGTAGTGGTTTAAATGACTTAAGTTAACATAAATCCAAGGGACAGAGAATGTGAAGAATCATATATGATTACAAAACTGCTGTCCAGAGACAAGATGATTAGAATTTGCCTAAGGATTATGTTCATTTCTCAATGATTTCTCTATGCTAATTATTAGAACACCAGGAAATGTGACTGGTAGAATGTCAAAACAGAATTTTCTTGAAGAGGCAGACCACATCTACCTTTCTGTACTATTTTCAGTATAAATATCTAAGTGATTCAATGTTTACTATTGTCTAAACGGAAAAAAGAGGGTTATTGTCTCTCATCAACAACCATTGGTTTACAAAAGTACTGTGGGAGAGGCAATAGAAGTAAAAAGTAAAATCTCATTTAACAATTATGTCCTTTAAGTATGTAGGTAAAGAGAAAATATCAATATGAAAATACAAGTAAATGGACACATGTAAAGACAGAAACATCTACTAGTAAAGTTTTAACTGATAACAGGGTGTATTTTGGCAGACAGTATTTCAGATGTTCCTGACTGGAAGTAATGAGCCTGAAAGTACTAAAAATTTAAGTGACTCCTAAAGTTTATATAACCTTTTAGTAGCAGACCAGGTTTTAAAATTCACTTGCTGATTCCATTAAGTCCTAGAGCTTAGTCCATTAAGCCATGCTACCTCCATTTAAAACCTACTCCCAGACCTTTTATATGCTTAGAATCCAGTGTATGGAATAATTATCCAACACAAGTACAGTCATATATTCCTGGATAGATGCATACATATTTGCATATGGAGCTCTACTCTTTTATCTTTACATAAGTTTTAAGTTTACAAATGGCTAATGGTACTATATGGCTCAGGATTTCTTTCTCTGTTGTCAAAATGCTTTCTTTCATAATTATTTCCAGAGTGACTAATGTTAATTTTGCAGAATGTGTACACTGAACTGATATTTCTTAAATCACAGTGCTTGATAAAGGGAGGAGGTTAATAAAGCATGGATCATTACAATTGTAGACCCATCTTAATTTATACTAATGACCAATAGGACTCACAGCAAATAAGAGTATGTGAATTGGAAATGACTTGATTAAAAGCAATGAATTTTATGTGTTTCCGAACTGCACAAAGAGAATAATAATTTTGATGTCATCTATCCCTGGTAGAGAAACCATCAATACAGAAAACAGAGGATTGCTTATAAATAGCTTATGTGAATGAGAGTATTTACAGACTCGCAATAAATCAGGTCCTATTACAGTGAACTCTACATAAGTCTGGCTGTGGTCCTTATACTATACTTTTGATGAAATACGTAATCAGCTGGGTATTTTTTTTATATGGAAAAATTTATTTAAGTAGTTTCTGTCATAATAGAATTTGACCTATAGATGAAGTACAGTTTAGTTACTTGGGAATTAACACGTAAATATTCTTGGTAGGATTTTTCTTTCATTGAAAATATTAAGAACGGCAAAAGCCATGTGATTAAAGGGAGCCTAAGGCTTCAAAGTATTTCTGGAGAATTATCCTTCCACCACAGGCAGTAAAGAAGGGAAGAGCTACTGAGCTACTGTTTCTTAGAAACATTTAGAGCGAGGTGGAAAAAACTCATGCTTCTACATCAATAAAGCAAGTGGATTGACTGTACTGACTTTTCCATACTCCAAGGTGTTTTTAAAATTTATTTATTTTTATTTATTTTATTACAAGCTGACACTAGCTTGTAATAGTGTATATGTGTGTGAAGGGTGTGGGTAACACACAAGGTGGCTTCCAAAAAATTAATCTTGTGCTCTTCACTAATGTGAGCCTATCCATTGTCCAGGTAAGATACAGCACACTTAAAGAAGATATTTTAGTTCTAACATCAGCAATGCCGAATAAGAGCAAAGAGAATGGAGAGGAAAATGCATTTAGGTGTGCAGTGATACAACCATTTATTAGTGTCCTTACAGTGTTAAATTGGGTTCTATGAGGCTATGCTGGGAAGGAGCCCTTTGTACTCTCTAGTTACAGAATTTAGTATCAGTTTTGGCTTAGCACAAAGATACAAAAGCTATGTTGCTTTGATGTTCATCTCAGATCTCTGATACCGTCTCTTGCAAGTATGCTCAGGCTACTTAGGATAGGAAAAGGGTTGGGGGCCCAGGTGGGTGGTGTGGAAGCTGTGAATTATTTAACCCTAAAGGCATTCCTAAACCTACACCCCTACAGATGGGTGAGGAAATTCAGAACTGTAAACCATAGCATTGAGAATTGAGTTTTTTCAAAGAGGTTGATTAAAGTCTTTTCTACAGAATGAGAGATCTGATCTTAGAAGGATAAAACTATCACTAACTAATGAAGCATGTGTGTATGACATAGATGTAGATACATATAGAGAGATGGACAGAGAGGGGGGAAGTGAGGAGAGAGGGAAGAGTGAGGGATCACAGTAACTGATGGTATCTGGAGCATCAGTTAGTACTACCTCAGAAAGAATGTCCCATTGTGTTGAGAGTGATGCATGATATCTCAGGGGAATAAATGTGGGTAAGCAGGGTATATAGTTCTTAAGGTATTAAGGTAGATAGTTCCTTTGGCCCAATATTGCAGAAGAGATTCAGACAAAGAGAAACTATTCAATTGAAAATGATTACCACATAGTCTGCTTATCTGAAGATGATTCACACCAAAGCAAACAATCAAAGATACAAACAAACACCCGCAAAGAATCACACTGCGTGTCTTAGAGCTAGAATTGGGTAATCCAAATCTTAGCATTATATGTGTAGGGATGAACTTTTGTAATTGTTATATCCAGGTAGTGTCCAGTGGTTACAATCTCTCAGGATATGATTTAGGTTTGGGGTTAGGGGGAATTCTTTTTTTTTAAAGGATTATTTTTTTTAAAGATCTCCTTTAACTAAAAGGTAAATATTAAGAATTGATTACTTGGGAATTAAATCGATTGGTGGAGACTAAAACAACCAGTACTATTGCCCTTTATCTTCCAGAGGTATCCCAACTAGAAAGTTTATCAATTATTTCTTGATTCAAAGTAATTCATTTTATGTGGTAAAAAAATCAAAGAGCACAATATAAAAGTAAGTATCCTTCCAATACTATCTACTAATTCCATTCTCTACAAGAATCCATGTTTTAAGCAGATTCCTTGTATAGCTTCAAGTATGTATGTTTATATTTGTCTCTTTTTAAAAGTTTTAAAGCTACTTATTGCTTGCCACTTCCAAGAGGCACCATTCTTCTGCAGAGGCTGCAGGCAACCCACTACTTTGTATAACCTCACCATGGCCAAGGAGATGCCTTCAGGTGGATAATTTTGAGTTGGAATATGGAATAGTTTTATACCCAACTCTTTTTCTGCCAACTGAGAGAGGAAGGGGAGGATCTGAAATCCATTTAAATGATTCAAAGAGTTCTAGTAAAATGTCATACTGTGCTACAGATCCCAACCCACCCCCTCCCCCCATCCCCACTGTGTCCTTGTTACACTTCCTGGGGCTCATATATACCTACCTAAGATGCAATAAGGGAGCCTTTGTTAATTCATGCAGCCTATTTTTTTTAAATTGAAGTATATATAGTCGGTTTACAATATTATGTTATTTTCAGGTGTACAGCAAAATGATTTGGTTATACATGTATATATGTGCATATATCTATATCCTTTTTTTCCCCGATTCTTTTCCATTATAGTTTATCACATGATATTGAATATAGTTCCCTGTGCTATAAGTAAATCCTTACTGTTTATCATGAAGTCTATTTTTTAAATCCATTTTTTGAAGTAAACATATTACCTGTTGACTCATTTTGAGATTGTAATCAAGTCTCCTAACCCTCAACAGACACTGAAGAGCTAGGAGACCTAGGACAAATCAGTTCATCTCTCACAGCCTCAGTTTTTATGTGTAAAAGGAGAAGATTGAACCAGAGAACTTCTGAATTTCTTCCAGTTCTAACTTCTTTGAGTTTCTAGGAGAGTTCATTTTGTACTTTTACACAGGATCTCTCACCCATAGCAACGTGGGAAGGTAAATCTGCCTAGAGACATTAAGTTGATTAAACAACATAGACTGTGCAGATAATTTTTCTCAACTGTACAAAGCTAATATTCACAGATGTCTGAATACTTGGTGGTTAGGGTGTGTGTGTATCTATATACAACTAGTTGACTGTGCTGAATTGTAATGGTCCAGGAGAGAGAAAGCAAGTTCCAGACAGAAAGCACCAATGGGAAAGTGAGTGAGGGGAATCAAGTGTGTGGATTTCTATGCAAAAACTGCCCATCTCTTTCTTTTTAACCCTAGGGAACAGGCATTTCATTTAACAAAATGACTACTTGAGGTGCTATCCCTCACCTGATTTTGTACATGAGAAGTGAAAGAGAAGTGTTTTGAGAGTAAGGTCAGAGACTAAATAGAACAAAGAGAAAGTCTAAGATGTGTCAAAATAGTGTGAAATAACCTGTGGATGTGCTGTTGTTATGTATAAACACACTCCATAGGTTTTGACACCCTTATTCTCTTCTTGCCCTTACTCTCCAGTCTCTTTCTCAGTTTCCATCTAGCACTGAATTTATATGGACAGGATCAAAAGGTGATGTTTGTAAATGACAGAAAGGTGCAGCGTACCAGAGGCTGATGTTGTAAGAGTAAGTACTTGAAAAGGAAGAGAAGACAAGAAAGAGGTGATGTGGAGAATATTTGCTTCAGTGACCATGGATTGGGTGGCCATGTGGGGTGCCTCCAGAATCTAGAATGACTTTCCCATGACTTTTATGAAATGGAAATAAGAAGAGAGGAGCTTCTGCTGTACCTCTTTACCTTTAATTCTTTATTGGATAGAATATTGACTCATACACTATGTAAAGGACTGGTTGATACATACTTTTGTGTAGTGTATGCTAGATTTACCAAGAGGTAGTCTGTTTTGCTATAGACTGTACTGTGCCTCCATTCCCTAATTGAGGACACAACATGAAAATTACATAGGCAAAAATTATTTTAGAAATTTTTAAGATTAGAAAATTTGTGCTGATGCTAAGGTCAGTATTATAACTAGCATATTAAAAGTACTCTGCTATTCTCCATCTGACATTTTGTAAAACAAAACAAGACAAAACAAAAAGAACACTTTTGTATGTATTTTTAAGTTGTATTATTCCTATAAAATTCTATTGAAAAAATATCACAATCCTGAAAAAAAATCCTATGAGATTTTATAAAATCACAGTTGTTTTGAAAGTAAATGAGTTTAACTGGAATTATCAAGGTGACTTCCACTATTACTGTTATTTTTGTCTCCGGTAATGAATGACAACATTTTCCCCATAGAACTGAATATAAATTAAATGAAATTAAAGCCACTGACTTCCAGTAATAAATAGAAAGGAGACAGTAATGGGGACTCCCTACTGTTTTTTTCCTTTGCTAGTGTCCTAGGAATAAAGAAGAAAGAATATCTAGTTCGTCACTCATATTTTCACACTGCCCCAGAGACAGAGTATTGGTGCATTTTGAAAATTAGCTATCTTCACGTATAATGTGACAGTTAACAACCTAGAACTTAAGGGAGAAATCTGCATTTTACACAACTTAGATTCCACTAAAAGAATATCAGCTTCGTAAATTCAACGAATGAAATATATCTATCTAAAATAATCATGTTTCATCTATATTTGAATTTTAAAGGCTAATGCTTCAGTTAAAATTATTTGAATATGAGGCAATATATCAGATTAGTCAGGTGGTAAAGTTGATGGATTTGAGATGTGAAATCAGAGGCAGTCATTTTGATTCTATTTAATACCTGTGTGCCCTTGGACAAATTAGGATTTCAGTTGCCTGAAATACAAGATGAGAGCGATTAGGCTGATCTCTCTGGTTTGTTCTGAGGTTGTGGTGGATACCTTATTTGGTCCATCCACCCACGGTAGGACCCCAGCCATTTTATATGTCTGCCTCCTTAGTGCTTTATCCCTCAGCTCTAGGTGACTGGACTGGGGTGAGCATATGGCTCAAGATAAACCAATGAGACTTCTATTATTGGATGTTTGGAATTGTTGGGGAGAGAGTGATTATTTCGCTGTTTCCAAATGTTTGTGCCTGGACCTATACAGATGGTCCCTGACTTAACGATGGTTTGACATTATTTTTCCACTTTATGGTGGTGCAAAAGCAATATGCATTTATTAGACAGTATACTTCAAATTTTGAATTTTGATCTTTTTCTGGGCTAGTGATATGTAGTACAATATTCTTCCATGATGTTGGGCAGCAGCAGTGAGTCTTAGCTCCCAGTCAGCCACTCGCTCCTGAGATAAACAACCAATAAATAAATTTACAACCATTCTGGTTTTCACTTTCAGTACAGTATTCAATAAATTGCATGAGATGTTCAACTCAACTGTTTTTTTATAAAAGTCTTAGCATTAGATGAGCACGTTTAAGGTAGGCTAGGCTAAGCTAGGGTGTTAGGTAGGTTAGGTGTATTAAATGCATTTTCCACTTATGATATTTTCAACTTAAGATGGGTTTACCATAAGTGGAGGAAGATCTGAAATCTGTATTCAGGACTTGACCTAAGATTGGTAGATCAAGACCCTGTGAAGACTATCTCAGGGGAGATTTCATCTATGTTAGAAACATTGACACCCCTCCAGCACCTTTTCTGTTTATGCTCTAATACTTATAAAACGGAGACTTAATGCTCCAAGAAATTATATTTCACAAACAACAAACGCCACTTAAATAAAAGTATGACCTAACATACTGAATATAATAACTAGTAGCCAACCCCTCTGGACTACAAAGTGTTCAATTTGAAATGAGAAACATTTCCCAAGTCTAAGGTTTGTTTAAGTTTTAGGAAATAATAAAGGACTTTTGATGCCCTGTATTTGAAACACTCTCTCAGTGCCTTGTCCCTTGGCAGTTATTACTGGCTGTAATGTTTCTGTGTCCCAACTCTGTACACTATTAGTGGGCCAGTTTCACTCTGTCTCAAACTCTCTATGGCTGAGTCATCTTTTTAGTACAGGACTCTGATATTGGATCCCAGCTGCCAATTCCACACCCTCTCAGGAGAAATCTAGCAAAAAGTTCATTTATACATCACTTGAGAGAACCACTTTTCAAAATACCCTGCCATGCATATCAGATATCCTCTGATTTACTAAGAGGCCAAGGGTCTTAGGCAGGAACTCAGAATTGTTTCATCTGTAGAAGCTGTCATTCTGGAAGCAAATACTTTAGAAGCTTTGAACACCAATACTTATATCTACTGCTCTTGGTCTCCAAGGACCTGAAGAATCAATGATGTTACCTGAATAGTTTATTGAAAGACAGGTTTATTGTTGCTGTGTAACCTGAGTGCTGTGTTGCATGACAGGTAATTCTTTTGTAGTCAAAAATTGTTTTATTTTTCATAACACATCACATGAGCTCTCGCTTCCTCTCTGTATTTCTATACATAAGAACACATAGAAGGGAAATCTTTTTTGTTGCGATTTAACATTTCAGAAAAATTAATCAGCTACTATGGAAATGTAGGCAAGGGAAAGACAGAACTTTGCTATTTAGATTTAGTGCCTTCACTGCTAATACGTTGTAGGGTTATTGTTATTATATTACTGAGTTTGGTAATACTTTTGTTTATTCATTTCTTTATTATAATGCATGGCTATTGTAGGGACTATAGAAAATACAGAAAATAAAATCATTAGGAGTCCCAAGAATCAAAAATAATCACTGCTGTAATTATACACATATATACATATATATTTTGGGAAATAGAATGACATGTTGTTTTGTAACCTGAACTAAGACCGTTTTAATTGAAGTCATTACTTAATCTACAGATAGACTTGTGTTCTGCCAGAGAACCAAAAAACAGGAATTATAAGTTTTGATAATAAGAAGTAGGCATATGGTATTGTGACTTTGGGTGCTAGGTGTTAAAGTTCAGACATCTGGGTCTAGATATATACCATATCGTTTAAACTTTTAAAGAAGTTCAGGCTGGGTCTGAATGTGATATGACCATGTTTAGAAACTACCCAAATCCTTGGAAAATTCTACATATCCTGTGAATTAATGCATATACAGACTAAGCGCAGTGCTTAGCATACAGGAAGCACTCAGTAAATCTGAGCTGTTATGCTTAAACCTGGCCAGTACTCTGTGGGTGGGGTGAGGGGTGAGGAGGGTTAGAAGAAAAAAACTAAAATAAAATAAAATTCTACATGAGAAGAGTTGTTGCAGTGTTTCTAGTTAAAACTCTGTGGTTTGCATAACATTGCCCTTTTGGCTTAGATATTGTTATGGACAGAAGGTTTGTGTCCCTCCAGAATTCATATTAAAAATTTAACCCCCAATGTGAGGGAAGTAGGAGGTGGGGGCTTTGGGAAGTAATTAGATTATGAGGGTGGAGCCCTCATAAAAGGGATTAGTGCTCTTACAAAAGAAGCCCCAGAGAGCTATCTCATGCTTTTCATCATGTGAGGACACAAGAAGTTGGTAATCAGCAACCCAGAAGAGGGTCCTCACCAGAACCTGACCATGCTAACACCCTGATCTAGTAGGGCCTTCAGCCTCCAGAACTGTGAGGAATGAATTTCCGTTGTTTATAAGTGACCCAGTCTATGGTATTTTGTAAAAGCAGCCCAAACTAACACAGGTATGTTATTCATAAATTTCTAATCTTGACTTTAAAAATAGTTCTTGTACATACGTGTACATTGATAGATGATGAACAATTCCAGGATTCTCAGAGGTGTTCGATTTTGGCAATTCTAGGCTTAAAAAAATACAGTAATTATTATGACCCCTGGAATGGGAAAGAGTTGAACAACGTATGATATTGTTGATTTTATGGAATTTGCTAGCAGTATAGCAAATGCTAGCTAGTCCCTGAAAAGAGAGGACAGATTAGTTTTGTACCTACCTGCTCGGCTATGTATGACTACATCTTTTTCTATACTATTTGTGTATGTAAGCCTGATGACATGATTTGCAAACCTTTGGCTTTCAAATGAACTACCAGCTCATATGAAATGCTTGAGCACGTCACTTAAAATGATTAGAAGGAATTGTTTTGCTTAAGCTTGCTTATTTTCAAGTGTAAGCATTATAGAAGATTGTATCTGAAAATAGTTTATGCATTAAGAATATTACTTGCTTCCAAATGCAACCCAAATAGGAGGACTGTTTAGTAATTTATAATACTTTGAAAAATAAGGTCTTTATGTGCAATGTAGCACTTCTAAAAGTGAAAATGTTGCTGAAAATTTCCTTATATTGCTTAAATATGTGGAACTACAAGGCAGCTGGATATTGCAAATAGCATTGCATAAATTATATAAACTTGAATAGAGCAGATTTGAAATGAGTAGGAAGAGCAGCTATCATTGGCTTTTCAAAGGAAGTGTTGCTGTTTGACAAAACATCATATACTCCCCCAAAACATATGTTAATTTGAAAAATTTGGATCTATTCCTCATGGATCACACTTCCATAGGGGAATCAGAGTCACTTATCCACTGAAATTTTAGTGACATATCAGCATCTAGCATAATTTTGAGTTAGTGGGTAAGTAAATCAACCAATGATGATTGAAGCTTCTAATAACAAATAATAGAGTGAAACATACATTCAAGAAATGAACTAACCTTAGATTTCAAGCTTAAAAGATTAGATATTGATAGGTAAAATAATATTCAATAAAATTACATTAAAATTTCTCTGATTTTGAAATATTTACAATATGAATTCAACCATAAGCATTATCTTAATGCTTTCATTTTTACTAGAGCATTGGTACATTTTTATTAAAAATGCACACTGGTTAAAATAGTTATATGCTTTTCATAACATTAAGTTGGCAAATAATTTTTATACACTTAGATTGCTTAACATATGGATTATTTTAACAGATATATTAGTGACTTTGAATATGTAATCATTTTGATTAGACAATCTTTGGGAAATATGTATATTATATATATATTCTCAAGGTTTTTAAACATTCTTTGATTTTTTTAACAGTCTGTAAAAACTTTAGCTTGAATGTATCATTACATTATAGAGCTTCTGACCACATAATTTTATTTATTGTGATCCATAAATCTCTATTAGCCTACAGAGAAAAGAAGGGTAAGGGAAGGTATTTAACTTTTTTTTTCCTTTCCCCACATAATTTCATCTTACTTATTGCATTTGTTTTTGTCACTTCAATACACATACTTTATTCTTCTGAGATTATTTAGTCAAATCAAGATACAAGAAGTTAACATCAAACTGAAACAACAGACTACCTGAATTTTATGATGACTGAAAACTGCTCTTAAGTCAAAAAGTCTTACTGACTAAAATAAGATAGAAGAACCTATAGCTGAAATGCATTCAAAAAGATGTAGGATTTTCAATTTGACTGTAAGCTCCGTATGAATCAAGTGTGCTGTGCCTGCCTCTAAAATCTAATGCCTTTGAAGGCTCTCTTAGCTTTGAAATGTGACTGAGGTTGAAGCAGGAGGGAGGGGAAAGAACCATACATTAATAACAGTAGAACCATACATTAAGAACAGTAGAAAGAAACTAAGGATATTTAGCTTGGAGGAGAGAAAACTCTAGGGGCAGTTATGATAGCTGCCTTAAAATAGTTGAAGAACTTTAATATGGAAGGAAGATTAAACTTTAGCAATGGTTTAGACTATTTTATATCTGGGGAACTTTCAATTCTGAGATTATATAATTTTATGAATGATACTAACCTCTTCATGAAGCAGTGATTGAGATCACTAATAAATTACAATTAACTTAATATTTAATAACCCACTTTTTAAGAATTCCCTCATCAGTGACCCACTACTTTCCATTAATCTAGAAGAATAGGATTGGTAAAAACCTAAATATATAAAGTAAAATGAGCATTTGTTTTAAAATAAGAATTCCTGACACAGCACTAAGATTACATAGAAACAATAAAATTGTCTTTAAATAACCTAGGTAACATCATTCATTATTTAGTTCAAGGAAATTATGATCTTTGGGGACTGGGAGCAATAGATATAAATGCTGGTTTTCAGAGCATCAAAACTGTTTGCTTCAGAGGAGAGCTTAAGAAGATGAAACAATTCTGAGACCCTGTCAAAAGCCCTTTTGGCCTCTTAAGAAGTAGATGGAATTTGACATGCATTGCAGGATTTGTAAAGTAGCTCCCTTGAGATATATTCAACAAGAGTTTTTGACTGATGGTAGTTGTTCTAAGCCATCCATTCTTAAATCTTTAAGAATGTTTTATTTATTAAAAAAAAAAAAGAGAGAGAAAGAAAAAGAAAGACAGGAAAGGAAATACATGCCCTGGGAAAAGGGTACTTACAACATATAGTACCAAAAGCCCTGCTTTTCTAGAAACAAATCAAATGAACAAACATAAATAAAAGAAACTAGAGAAGACTATTATGCTGCAGTAACAGTTAATTTTGTGTTTCAGGGGTCTTCGGGGGAGAATTACATAAGAGTTTGAAAAACTAAAAGTGTTTATAATAAAAAGAAATGATAATTGAAGGTTGCCCTATGGTTACATTCTGTTTCTAACAGTCCTACCAATATTCTTCCTGTTGTTAATAAGGGAAGCTTACATTTACCATATAAATGGCCATCTGAAAAATAAAATCAATACTATTTTCAATTATTTTTTCCATTCAAAAAAATTAATCGATCTTACCAAGTTTCCTCTCCAGGCAGAGGTAAATGACTTTTTATTATAAAGAGGGGATGCACTTGCTATTATGTGGACTGTAGAGGCCGTAAACTGCTTAGCAGCAATTTCATTGTGCCTTCCTACCCTCTGGGTTGAACACCACTACAGTGTATCCCATGTAAATTGAGCCCTGATTAGTGTATATGTAGGGTTCCTCTCCTGGATGAGGTTCAGTCTACTTTAAGGAAGGAATGGGTTTCTCTCACTGCAGAAAAATGTGAGCAGGGCAATTTTTGTGAACAGATTTCTAAACTGTTCTTCTGCCCCTAGCATTTGTTAAAGCAAGTGAATATTTAAAGCATCAACAGATTTAGGTTTTTTGCCTACTCTGTATAAAGCCAGGTGTTAGAATGTGGGAAATAAAAGGAAACACAAGTCATAACCCCTATTTCAAAGAGGCAACAAATCTCATATCCTCTCCCTTCCTGTGTCAGTTTAGCTAGGAGCTGGTGGAGACAGAGAGCATCCTGGACATTTCTTAGTGAGCTGATGACTGCTTGTTCATATGGTAGCCTCTAGCCACATATGGCTACTTAAATTTAAATTAATTAAGATTAAATAGTATTAATGATTCACTTTTTAATTCAGTCACACTAACCAATTTCAAGTGCTGAGGAACCATACCTAGCCTGTGGATATTGTATGGGGTAGTGCAAAGACAGAGTATTACAGTCATCACAGAAAGTTTTATTGGGCAGCATTGCAAGATATGGCCAAAGTGAAAACAAACAATAAACAGTGACCTGAGTGTTAAGAGACCACAGTTTGAGTCACTATTTTGTGTGACCTGGAACAAGTTACTTTTACTTTCTTTTTAAAATGAGGAGGTTGCTTGTAATCCACAAGATCTGTTTAGCAGTGACATACATATACTATAAGGTTTTGTTATGTAATAGAGCTAAGAATCATCTGGAGTCTCTGGAAAGTGTACTTTTATTTTATTTATTTATTTTTTATTGAAATATAGTTGATTTATAATATTATGTTTCAGGTGTACAACAGCATAGTGATTCATTTTTTTGTAGATTATATACCATTATAGGTTATCATAAGATATTGCTTATAATTCTGTGCTATACGGTAAATCCTTGTTGCCTATCTATTTTATGCTAAAAGCAACTATACTCCAATAAAAATTAAAAAAAAAAAATTCTGAATGCATAATTGCCCCATAAACTGAATTTGACTTTGGTTTCTTTCAGGAGACAGGCCTGTTTGGTTTCTAGTAAGCAAATAAACAAAACTCTTTAAAGTGTCCCTGCTGATAAGAGAGTATTGTTCAGTACATAAAAATACAGTGCTAAAAGATTTTTCATAAGCCATATTATCAGCCAATCTACCAATGTCATTTGAATTGTAAATATTAAGCTTGTTTTGGTAGCCATGGCTGAAATGAAAGTTTAAAAGGATACCGTAGTTACATTTGTGATTTTATTGAGAATTGTTTTCACTAGGGAACTCTCAGCCTGTCAGATTAAAATGGTAAAGAGACCTTTTACTTCAAGAGCTCTGACAGTTATCCCCTTAGCAAAGTTTGCTCTTGTGATAATTACACCTACTCTTGTTTACCAAGTGAATCACTTTTCAGTGCTACTTTTAACCTTGACTGGTTTCCCTTTGATGATTATGTTTTGCTATGAAGCTATGAAGAGATGTTTAGAAATACGGTGCACATTTTCTGCTGCTCTTTTTCAAGTGATGTTTACTACTGATTTTCCTTAAAGCAGATTTCAAGGTTCAAGGGCAGTTAAACTTGGGGGAGAATATCAACAACATGTCTTTCATCTTGTTAGGGCAGGAATGAGCAGTGATTAGTCAGGAATAATGATACCTAATTTCCATGCCTTCCTTGGGCACACAGGTACCACCAAACCCACTAGGTATTATGGGGGCAAGAGTTAAGAGGATTTAGAGATCAAGTGATGAGGATGAGGTGAATGGTTCCCCTAAGTTAGGGTGGGTTTGATGGGGTAGGTTTCTCTATAGAGCAATAAAAATCAGCCTAAGGTAGAAGAATGTTGAGATGCTGAAATCATGTGATGGAATTCAGGTTCATGTTTTCTATGAACCAGTGATTTTAAATGTAACACTTGGTAATACAAATCAAATATTTCAAGTTCCAGAATAGAAGGTTCTATAACAAACTTGGAGCCTATCTTTATTTGGGGTAGGGGCTGGCACTAAAATATTTTTCCTTATGATATTCCTGCTGGTAGTAGAGAAGGCAGAAAAGAGATAACATAAAGTATCAAGAATTTTTGGTGGTATCGTAGGAGTGGCAACACCAATGGGACAAGAGGCAAATTAGGAGATAGGCATGGAAGGAGTAGCCATTGGGCAAGTCCAAGCAACACTGGAGCAGAGAAAATGGTTTCAGAGGCTGTTGAGATCTGGGACCACAGAAATAAAAGGAACTTGTGAGAGAAGGGTTGAAGTCCCAATAGTTTAATATTGCTCCTTTAAGAAGAAATGTCACGAAGCAGCAAAGCAAGCATAGGCATATGCAAACACAAACATATAATTGTCTTAAAAATCTTGCCCATATTCTAAGCCCCCCTTGTACTGTTGCCATCCCTCCCTGTGGCAAGTTTTGGCTTCCTGCTCAATCCTTAGCCACCACATTGTGGCTTCTCCCACACCCCTCCACTGAAAGTGATATCATTAAAATCACCAATGTGCTAATGTAGACAATGAAACTGCACACAATGGAGTCTGTATATTCATAGTTTTCTTGACCACATGATCAACTTTCCCTTTTGAAACACTTCACTCAACTTTCACGGTGCCACACTCTTCTAGTTTTCCTACCTCTCCATCTTCTTTGCAGTCTCTTTTCCATAAAGTTACATCCTAATTATTGGAATCTCAGTTTAGGGTTTCTTCTTTTCTCACTCCATTCAGGGGAATTGCATCTACTCTTAAGATTCAAATACCATCACTGTACTAGTGATACCCAAATATATACTTGCAGGCCAAATCTCCTTTTGATCTTCTTACAGAGCATACCTAGGACTTGAAATCATCTTTTCCTTTCACCATCTATTTATTCCTTTTCTGTTATTTCCCATTTTCTTAAATTACTTCATCTTTCCAATTACTTTGACAAAAATACTAAGGGTACTTGATGATTCCCTGTTGGCTTTAACTCCTTACCCACTAACAACAATCAATTAATTGACAAGGCCTATTCATTCTACCATCAAAAAGTCACCTTTTTTTGCTACCCCCACTTCTACTGCTCTAGATTAGGATATTGTATTTTTTTTTTAATTCCTTCAATAGCTTCCTAACTGTCTCATTTACTGTAGTATTTTGTATCTGTATCTGTGATTCACCTACTGTGAAGCTAGAATGATCTTTTTGAAACACAAATCTGATTCAGGTAATCTCATCCTTAAGAGCCCTCAGGTATGGGTGGCTGCTAAGACTCTCTAGGGCCTTTACCCTGTTCATGTCTTCTCACCCTGTCTCTGGGAATGTTTCCCCTCACACTCAGTGCTTCAAATTCTGATTTCTTTCAGTGCTCAGATTTTTTCACGTTTTCTCTTATCTCACCACCATCACATATATTGTTTATCTTTTACCACCATCCCATTCTTCTTAAGACCTCTTCATCTTTCAGATCTGTGGTGAGCACCACTTTCTTCAGGAGAATCTTCCTGAACATTAGACCAAGTTAGGCTCCCTAATAGCAGCTTTCCAAGCAATCTTGAACTTCCACTAGCATACAAACAAAATTGTATTTGATTTTTAATCATCTCTCTTTTTTATTTACAGACTACTAGCTCTAAGAAATCATGAATTTTGTCACTTTAACTTAATATTGTTTCCATAAATTGAAGCAAAGATTCTCAAACATCAAAAGTATTGAAATCAATACACAAGATATACATGAACATATGTACTACATATAATACACACAAATATACATACAGATTCATTAAACAGTTTAGCACATGTCAATATTAGTATGTGCAAGAGACATATACAGAGATAATTGCATATACAATCTATACAGCATATATGAGTATTTCTGCCATACCCAGCATACATGTTCTTGGATAATTTTTGTTCTGAAAATAACAACTTATTGGAAAAAATAGATGTGGGCAGAGATGCAAAACTGATGTAACTTTTTTTTTTTTGATGTAACTTTTTAACTAGAGCATTAACTAAAGTATTAATTGGTATCTGGGAATATAACACAAAGAGCAGAGGCAGGCAGCTCAGAGTTGGCCTCAGGGGATAACTTTTTTAAAAACCACCAGAACAATATATTGGAAATGCTGGTTTGTGGGCACTGAGATGATGCAGACCAGCATAAGCTCTGAACCAGTGGGGCTGCCATTTAGGGGTCATGGGAAGAAGTAAAACATGCCAGGAGCTGAGAGCTGGGCAAAACTGGCAGCATGCCTCTCTGGGGAAAGAGCCCTGCATGCAGGTACTTATTTTTTCTCTTCTTAAAGTAGAGCTAAAAGGGCTTTTACCAGTGTAGCAACTGAACTGAGGGAATTTTCCTTTCTTGATGAAAGTTCTAATTCTACTCTGGCTATTCTGGTTCCTTTTTCCTGGAAAAAGCTTCCATTTTTTCCTAAGTCCTGATTATGCATTAGGTAATTGATGTTAGAGAAACATACATGTGGGAGCAGAACAGACTATATTTGCACAGTAGGCAAGTGGCGTTGGAATTGCATTCTTTTCATGTTCCCAATTTCCACACTTTCAGAAGGAAAAAAAAGGAGTCAGGAGTTAATAAAGTTATTCCTTCCTCAATTACAGTGGAATATTTTATTTATTGTTTATTTTATTTATTAGTTATTACATTTATTATTATTTATTTAATAGAGGTATACATAAAATGCCTGGTAAGTAAATGTGTGTGTGGGGGGGGGGGTGGAGAGGGAGAGAAAGAGAAAGAGAGGGAGAGGAAGTGAGTCCCAGTTCAATAAAGGTGGCAGACTCTCTATGAGTTTTGTGAAATAAGGGATTTATTATAGGAATAGTAGGAATAAGACCTTACATAATCTGAGACACTGGGGAAGTAAGGGTCTGAAAAAAGGAGTTGTAGAAAATCAGAAAAAAGTCAGACCCAGGACTTCTGAAGCATTAATGTGAGAGGACAAATTGGAACTTGCAGAAAATCTGGGAAGGCTGGTCCCTCAAGTTGATGGAGTGGGAAGGGGGAGGAGAGCTGCTGAAGTCTTTTGCCTCTGCATATGGCGAAGAGTCTGAGGTTGCATCAGCAGAACTGGTTGTTGGGAAGAACTACTATGGAACAGGGAGATCAAGAACAAGCTAGAACTTCCCAGCATTACTGTGTCTGTTTCTTCCCATATCCTACTGCAATAATCTTTGGAGAGGAATGACTGCCATTCAAATCATGCACACAGATTTCTCTTGTGGCAGACTTTAACTTGGAAGCATACAGAGATGGGGATTCTTGGAAATATAGTCACAGCTATGGCAATTGACATAGTAAAATACACTTTGCTAAGTTAACCAGCAAAGGGAGGCAAGTGCCAAACTGTGGAGGGTTTCAAAGTCCAGACTCAGAAATCACATTGAGTTCTGGAAGGAGAGTGCCATGCCACCATCTTTGTTTTTCTAAGATAATTTTGGCAGCAGTAGGATGGACTGGATTGAAGAGACACTGGGGGTGGGGGGTGGGGGCTTTTGGAGTCCATTTGTGAACCCCTGAAATGGAGCTGGGCAAGATGCTATGACGAACTAAGCTGAGAGCATGACATTGGTAAAGAAGGAAATATAATTTTTAAAAAATGTTTTCTAGGAAATTTTGTTTAAACCAGTTGTTTGGAATTTGTCTAAGTAGAACATGGTCCTAAATGACCCAGAAATGAGAGTCATTTCTCATAGCACTGGTCCCATGTGGCCAAATATCTCTGGGCCTTTGTTCTTGCAGACTTTTCATTCTGGAACAACTTTCCAGATATTTGCATCCCTCATTTCACTGAAGCCTGAGCTCAGATGTTACATCCCCAGGGAGTAAATTAAAATAGTGTGCCCATGTCCTCTTTCCTTACCCAACCTTGTATTTCTGCATAACATTCATCACCACATGACATTATATATTTATTTTCTTCCTTCTCCATATGTGTGCAACTCCATGAGGGCAGAAATGTGTTCTTCTTTGTTTGTTTGCTGTATCACTGACCCTTGAATAGAGAATGAATGGCCCATGTGGCTTTGGTCACAAGTAGTGGTGGAATATCAGTAACAGACTTTATAATAAAGTCAGAAAGTGCTATGATTAGAGACACTGACCTGTCTGTGGAGGTAAAGTTGTACCCTGTCCAATGGGATCGTTTTTTGATATTGATACACTATAGGTCATCTTGTTGGGATTATGAGACATCATGAGATTCACAGTGGGTGTTTTTATCTGGGTCAATAGATGCCCTCATCTAATGCCTAAGTGTGAGAAGAACAAAGCTTAGCTAAGTTCTATTCCAACTGAATGCTTAGAGGGTCTAGAAATTCATCTAGTCCATACCCTAAATTGTCCAAGTACTAAAGTATGTTCAAACTCTGCCTACTATTGGGGATGGACTTCTAATTCCCTGCCAGGTATTCGGTTAACTATGGCTGATGTTGTTGATGGAAATTCTTCCACACCTGCAGTTGGGCAGGTTTGGAGCCATTGGGAAATGACCAAATGGCATGAGGTGATTGGATGAAAAGCTAGAATTATTCAGTAATCCTTCTGTATCTAGGTTTCACACATGAGCTAATCAGTATAACTTCTGCAGATCTGAGTCTATGATTGCATGCTTCTGTGTGCCCTACAAAGGTTAGGTAATAGGATTTTGCTTAAGGGTAGGGAATTCAAATTCTACTGATGTACTCAGTGATAGCTTGGGAATGGTTAGTGAAGAAAACAAGGACATGGGACAAAGTGGAAGAAGACATACCACAAGAGGAGCTAGGAGGATCTCATCGAAGCCTCAGAATTTTTGTTTGTGGTTAAACCTGAAAATAACATGAAATACCTGTTACCTGTGTTTCCTCCCAGAGTCAGGGGCTTAGAATGGGGTTGGGATCCTTTGAGCAGAAGATTGCTCTGGGCATTGAAAGCCAGATGGGCAAAGAAAAAAATACCTTGGCTGGAATGCTAAAATGACCTAATCAGACTCCAGCTTCAGTGCCCTGAGTTAAGAGTCACAAATCAATATTGTGCAATGTTGATCAGAATGAAAACTGATTATGATTTAGCATGCCAGGGTGAGTGCTATGAGCAAAACTGGAGTGTTGGCAGTGTGCCTTTATGTGCTGGCAGGTGTGTGGTATTTTGACGTGCTTATATGGGTGAAAGTTAATTGTTTTAAGACCCAGGATAATCCTGTAGCTCCTTAGTTTACTATGAATTCAGCTATATTGCAGACTATGCCATTCATTCTTTACCTTTCAGAAACATGGCTTAGTGCTGCAGAAATGGACCACTATACTAAGGTACAATTACTTGATTCATTTCAAAGAATTGCATTTACATACATTTATGAATAGATATACATGCATATGTGTGTTCGTGCGCATTTATTTATAAGCAATGTTAATCTCAGAAGAATCCAGGCTGTGGAGAAGGTTCCTTTGATTCTGATATTCCTTCCATCTCCCCTCACACTGAGGGTGAAACATGTCGCCAAGATAACTTTGAGGTTATCATGTTCAGCTGCAGTAGCTTCAGTGGGTCATTTGTAAATGTCAGAACCAGGGTCCTGAGAATTATAATAAGTAAAGTTTCTAGACCAGATAACTCTGCTGGTATGTTCATCAGTCTTTTAGGGAACGGGTAAATTTTTTATGATCAAGATATGTATCAATGCTGTTGTCCTGTTTATAATTATAGAGACAAAAAATAGGCAGACACATTGATGCAGCATTCAAGCTAGGGGGGAAAAAAGTAGAGGAATTATTACAGACGTCTGGATGGTGTCCTTAATTCCCCCTTCAGCTATTGAATCTCAGCTGTGTGCAATCAAGAACTGAGTCACAAAACGGCTTGCATTCTGTTGCTATTTCTGCTTGACAGACTGTTTTACAGCACGGAAATTATGAACAATTCACCAGGTTTTTAAATTTCTATAAGAAAAACCATTTAAATGCTGCTATAACTTTAGCTATAATAGCACTAAGTATAATTATACAGATATATTTTAATAATTGTGTGAATATTCAGTAAAACCTCATTACATTGAAAAGTAAGGTGCAAACTCATCTACCACGAGCAGATCTTAAATTAACTGTATTCAGGTAAACCAATAATTTTATCAAATGAATGTAGGGCAATTACTTTGCATAATGTGCAATTTAGGGAAAAAAGTTACCTGATTAATTAGATATTTGGGAAAACAGCAGATATTTTGAACTACTTATTCCTCCGAAAAAGTTGTACTGAGTTCTCACTTTCCTAACTGGTGCAACTATTTGAATCTGCAAATGTTTGTTTATCAGTGTGCATGTATGCGTATAGTCTTATCTATATAACTGTATATTACTCTCATCTGCACACACAGGTGTGCATATGTAGGATGCAACACACTTTGGTTGGGTGTATGGAAATATTTATCCCGGTTGATTATTTTTGTCAGATTTTAGAATGTTTCTGCCTTTCCTCTTGCAGGGGTCATTTTGGAGAAATGCACAAAAGGGATCCCAAATGCTTGGGGCATGCAGGCTCCTTATCATATCATTCAAATACAATGAGGGGTTTATAAAAGCTATTTCTAAAGGTTATGAATGCTATTTAAAAGGACACCGAGGTGACATGCTGATTCCTTGGAAAGGTGGTAAGCTCTTCAGACTGACTGACCAGAGAAGGCAGATAGAAAGAGTAATTTAACATCTTTCTAAGCTGTCCCTAATGGAATTTGCAGTGATTTTCTTCCTATTTCTTCTCATTGTTTTTCAGCCTAATCACTAATAGGAGGCTGAAATGGAGTCTCTTAATTGTTTTCAGTTTTTAAATATTCCAAACACACAGCTTGGAAATTGTAATTCTTGCATTTGAGGTTTTTCTTCATTTTGCTCACCCTAACGAGTGTTTTCGTTTGTTTGTTTTAATTTGGGTTTGTGGTCTCTTTCATCTCCACAAGGAAAGTTGAAAATAAATCAAAAGTCTCACTCAGGAATTATCTAAAGTAAATAAATAAATAAATAAGACTAATAATTAGGCAGCTCATTGACTAGGCTGTTGAACCAGCTAAAGTGGAAAAGAAATTATTCAAGTTCTAAACCTTTCTACTTGCAAATTAGCCAAAATCAATTGCATTTTAAGCATTGCATCACCTTGATTTATTTTAAAATGGATAGCACTACACCGTTCACATTTATGGTGAGCCGTGAAGGACTTGGCAATGGGCATCTTTTCTACCGTGGTCTGCATTAAACTTTTTAAATAGCTTTTACTTCTTAATGTTGAACAACCTTTATTGCAGAATGCAGTCTGGTTTTTCTTGAAGGTTGAAATACATTCTTCAGATTTCATTATTTGCATATAGTATTCTTATGTTTTCTTAGACTCCCTAACCGGTTCTAATTAATTCCTTTAAACCAGAAGAAACATTTTTGAAATTTTAGGGTTGGACATTGCTAAGATGAAATGTGGTATAAGGAAATGAGTTAAAGCTGAAAATTTATATAACAGCAAAAAAGAGAGAGGGGAAAATCACTGGTTTTTAAATCAAAAGATAGGGATTGTGAACACTGGCCCAGAGGGCATCTTTGTGACCTTGGACAAGCAGCAGACCTCCCCTCCCCCTACCTCTCCATCATTTTTTTGTTTTCTATCATATATTGTTTTAAAGACTAAATTAGAAAATGTAAATTTATTTGATAGCGTTAGGTATAATGATAACAATCAATAAATTCTGTTTTTCTTCCTTAAATGCAAACCAGGGCACTTAATAAATTAAATGGATAATTAATTATATGTTTAGCATCTCCTATTCTTTCCCCTTTCCTTTACCTTTTCTCACTTCTGTAAACTCCATAAGAGAGCATGGAATTATCTCCAACTGTATTGCCATGGAATTTATCTTCAACTGTATCAGTAATTCCCTCCATACGAACCTTCAAGTTGTGAACTTTCAAAGATGCAAATGTGCGGTCCATCAGCATCTGGTGTGAGTGAAATTGCATCTGGCCCTCCGTCTCCTATTGCTAATGATCCTTCAGCTCTACCATCTCCCACCTCCTCTCCCTCACCCAGTCAGTCACTCTTCTTGCCTATTCGCTCGATGCCAGCCCCTGTATGCCAGCTGTTGTACTGTACTACTGTGCTTTTCAAGATACTGCACTGTAAGATTAAAATGTTTTCTTTGTTTTTTGTGTTTGTTTTATGTATTATTTGTGTTAACAGTGTTATAAACCTATTACAATACAGTGCTATATAGCCGATTGTGTTGGTTGGGTACCTGGGCTAACTTTGTTGGACTTAACAAACAAATAGGACGTATGAACGTGCTCTTGGAACGGAACTCATTCGTTATGTAGGGGACTTACTGTACTGCCAAGCACATGTGTTGAAAACACAAAGTTAGGGATTATATATTATTCTAGTGGTAATAAGTGGTAATGATTATGGCTACAATTGATGAAAATTGCCCTGGTGATACAGACTAAATAGGAGAACCCATATTTTATGTTTTTGGCACTTGTAAAATATTTAAATACATGTTGATTTATTAGAGTTAGGGATATTTATAGAGTTAAGGACATTTATGGCTATTTTGCTAGACTATCTCATGAAGAATATACATTTTGTACATGGGAAAAAAGTTAGACAGGCCACAGTTTAAGTATGTAATATAATTTCTAATGATTAATCACTTATAAATATTGAAAATCCAGCTTATTTTAAAAGACACTCTCTTGGCTGAGCTAGAATTTTAATTTGCAAAAATTGGCTGGAAACAAACACTGGTAATTAGTTTCTAGTTTGCATAAGCATTGCTTTGCAAATATTTGCTCTTCTAAAGAGTTAGCAACGGGTGTTTTTATATGTACAAGGATTTGTGGGCAATAACAGTGAAACTCATTATGACTTTGGAAACTGCCTTCCTCTTTTACATGGGTTTCACATTTGATAAGACCCACCTGCTTCTACTCAACTCCTAGTAATCCAAATTTGACATTTTGGGGAGTCAATTAACTTTGTCTAAGAAGATATGTTCTCACCTGATCATCTATGTTCCCAGGAGTCTCTTTTTTGTTGCCATCACAGCTTTTAAAAAGAGAGTTCAAGCTGCATTCGGAATCTTGAATAAAGATTCCCTACCACACCTCACTTCCACTCTTAATTTATTTATTAATAATAATCACATGAATTGGACATGGTTTCAGTTTTAAATGCAGGAATAAAATATTATTTCTGAAGTCCAGGGGTGAGACCTCAATCAGTATTTAAAAATAAGTACTTCTGGTGTTTCTGGTTAACTCAGGTGATATCACTTTGACATAAACTAATCTAGAGCCAAGTCGTCCAAAGTGAGGCATGTTTGCCACAGAGAGGCTGACCCCAGAAGAAAAGATCAGAACTTATATTGCTACATAGCTTTATATAGTTTCTATCTATCTACATCTATCTACATTTTATGATTGTTCATTGACACCTCTGTATTTGTTTTATAATAATATAATATATTCTGACAGTGTTGTATTTATGTGATTTATAAAAAAACAAAATGGATTTTTGGGGGTGTGATCAATTTTTAACTGATACATATATGAAATTAGAAAAATAAGAAGGTTTGGCAATCTGTGATCTCAACAATCTTCTTTGCTTACTCTATTATTTGCAAGCTTCTCTATCTAGAGAAAACTGACAAACACCAAATGGGAGCCTCTATGTGGAATTTCTGTGCACCCAATATTGAGAGCACTTTCTGGTGCACCCTAATGGCCTCTGTCAGAAAGCTCAACCTGGTTCAGGTATTTTCTACCCCACACCCCTCCTTTCTCCCTCTTCAAAAGAGGTCTAATATAAAAATAGTGCAAAAGCAAATGTGATGGTGGGGTTAAATAGTTTTTGTCAGTAGAATTTGTGTCTAAACACGCCATGAACTTTTCCTTTTCTGTTGAGCTGAGTTATGTTTTATCAATGACCAGAGGTTATATTTTTGCCTCACTGGCAACTAGGTGTCCTAGAAATTGGGTTTCACAATGTCAGAGAAGCATGATGGGCAGGATAACACGTTTTGATCGCTGATGCTTCTTTGTCATATTTTGGCTAGCATTGCTCTATTAATTCAATTGGAGCCTCTACTCTATGAGCACATGTACTTTCTCAGCCTGCACTGTCCATGCTTGGCCTGGCTAAAATAGGCTTCCATGACCCCACAAGAATGGGTGCATGTCACCTCTGTGTAGTCACATAATACTCAAAACTTACCTGCATAGTATATAATTCTTTTAAATTTTCTTTTTATTTTGTATTTTTTGATTCACATTTTTGATACATTCAAAACTTGTTTCTAACAGCTTTATTGAGGTATAATAGGCATACAACAAAATGCACACATTTGAAAAGCATATGGTGCTGTTTGACATATGTATACACCCATGAATCCATCACCTCAATCAAGATTGTGAACATATCCATCACCCCAAAAAGAAGTCCCTGTGTCCCTTTTGTACCCTCTCTTCTGCACTTTTCCCTCTACCCCAGACAGCCCTTGATCAGCTTTCTTTCACTTTAGTTTTCATTTTATAGAAATTTATGGTAATGGGATCATATAGTATGTATTTATTTTTCTGGCTTCTTTCATTCAACTTAATTATCTTGAGATTCATTGATAATATTATGTGAATTAATAGTTTACTTCTTTGCATTTCAAAGTAATATTTTATTGTATGAAATACCACAGTTTATATAGCCATTTACCTGATAATTGTTTACAAATATTAGCCATTAAAAATAAAGCAGATAATAAAGTATGAACTATATATATATATAGTTGTGGTATGAATGCTTAACATGATATGTACCCTCTTAACAAATTTTTGTGTACAATAAAATATTGATAGCTATAGGGACAATATTGTACAGCTGATCTCTAAAACTTATTAATCTTGCATAATTGAGACTTTATGCCATATGTTTTCATTTCTTTTGGATGAATAAGATTTGAATGACTGGATAATAAGGTAGTACATATTTAACTTTTTTAAGAAAAAAAATTGCCAAATTGTTTTTGAAAGTGGTTTTAACATTTTTCATTGCACCAGCAGAGTGTGAGATTTTCCATTGCTCCACATTTTCAACTACTCTAATTACGGTCTGTCTTTTAAATTTTAGACATTTGAGTAGGTATGTAGAGGTATCTCATTAAGATTTTAATTTATATTAAATGCCTAAGGACTAAACACATTGAGCTGCTTTTAAATCTTCTTGGTTACTATTCTTACATGTTGATGAAGTGTCTATTAAAGTATCTTGCCCAACTTTTGTTTCGTTTTATTTGTTTTGTTATTATTGACTTTTGAGAATCGTTTATCTATTCTGGATATACATCCTTTATCTATATATGATTTGCAAATATTTCAACCAGGCTGCAACTTGTATTTTATTTTCTTAACAGTATTTTTCAAAGAGCAGAAGTTCTGAGTTGTCTAAGTCCAGTTAATCATTTTTTAATGAAAGGTGCTTTTAATATTATGTTTAAAACTCTTTACCTAACTGAATTTAAAAAAATGTTCTGATTTCTTCTAGAAGCTTTATAATTTTAGGTTTTACATTTAAATCTATGATCCATTTTGAGTTAGTTTTTGGTATCCATCAAAGTTCTTTTTTTCCATATATTCAGTTATTCTAGCAACACTTATTAGAGGGACCATCTTTTTTTCACTGTATTTTCTTTGTACTTTTGTCAAAAATCAATTGACCATACATCTCTGAGGCTGTGTCTGAATTCTCTATTTTGTTCTTTAAATTCCTGGCAACAGAAAATGTCTTTTGTCATTGTATTTCCATGACTTGGCATAATATCTGTACCATAAAGAGGCTCTATATATTGTTAAATGAAGTCACTAATGATGGGATCACGTGCATACATAACTACAAAAAGAAACCATCCTCCTTACATTGTGATCTTTTTCCTGTCTACTTCTCTAACTTAAGAGTTTTCAAATTTGCTGTCAGGAATCATTGAGATTTCATAGAGGTGCCTCAGGGGACATGTGGATTTGAGGAAAGAAATAAGGACCATGTTCTAATCCCATTTGCATCACCTTATTTATACACTGAGTTTCTTTTTTATTTTTTTTTTCTACTGAAGTATAGTTAAATTACAATGTTGTATTAATTACTGTTCTACAGCAGAGTGACTCAGTTATACATATATACACATTCTTTTTCATATTCTTTTCCATTATGGTTTATTATAGGATATTGAATATAGTTCCCTGTGCTATACAGTAGGACCTTGTTGTTTATCCATTCTATATATACCAGTTTGCATCTGCTAACACCAATCTGTCACTCTGTCCCTCCTCCAACCCCCTCCCCCTTAGCAACTACCAGTCTGTTCTCTATGTCCCTGATTCTGTTTCTATTTCTTAGATAGGTTCATTTGTGTCATATTTTAGATTCTACATATGAGTGATATCATATGGTATTTGTCTTTCTCTTTCTGACTTCCTTCACTTAGTAAGATAATCTCTAGTTGCATCCGCGTTGCTGCAAATGGCATTATTTCATTCTTTATTATGGCTGGTATGCCATAATAT
Source organism: Neophocaena asiaeorientalis asiaeorientalis (assembly GCF_003031525.2). NCBI lineage: Eukaryota > Metazoa > Chordata > Mammalia > Artiodactyla > Phocoenidae > Neophocaena > Neophocaena asiaeorientalis. Next base: position 2,768,782 of record NW_020172366.1, read on the forward strand.
GGCCATAATATTATGGCCATAATATTATGGCTGGTATGCCATAATGGTATGCCATTGTATATATGTACCACATCTTCTTTACCCATTCATCTTTCAATGGACATTTAGGTTGTTTCCATGTCTTGGATATTGTGAATAATGCTGTTATGAACATAGGGGTGCATGTATCTTTTTGAATTAGTGTTTTTTCTGGTTATATGCCCAGGAGTGGGATTGCTGGATCATATGGTAATCCTGTTTTCAGTTTTCTGAGGAACCTCCATACTGTTTTCCACAGTGGCTTCACCAACTTACATTCCCACCAACATTGTAGGAGTGTTCCCTTTTCTCCACACCCTCTCCAGCATTTGTTATTTGTAGACCTTTTAATGATGGTCCTTCTGATGGCATGAGATGGTACCTCATTGTAGTTTTGATTTGCATTTCTCTAATAATTAGCGATGTTGAGCATTTTTTAATGTGCCTATCGACCAGCTGTATTTCTTCTTTGGAGAAATGTCTCTTTAGGTCTTCTATCCATTTTTTGATTGGGCTGTTTGTTTGTTTTGTTGTCAAGTTGTATGAACTGTTAGTGTATTTTGGAAATTAAGCCCTTGGTGGTCTCATCATTTGTAAATATTTTCTCCCATTCTGTAGGTTGTCTTTTTGTTTTGTTTATGGTTTCCTTGAGTTTCTATATAAGATTTATTCCAAAGAGCAGTTTTAATGACTTATATAAAAGTATGAAAAAATAATTACCTTAATATACTGCCTTTCCCAGAGTTATTTATATTTAACAGAGTACATTGAAAGAAGAAGCCCATTTAAGGACCTAAGATACGCAATGTCTAATTGTGAAATGGCTTAGTGTTTTACTGATGATTTGGAAGATTTGGGTGCAAAAGGGCTTACTGGCGTCCTTTACCACATAGATAAATGCTTTCACTAGTAATAAAAATCAAGTGTGTTTATTAAAAAGGGAAATGACACATGGATTTTCTGTGACTGAAAATCATTTTGATTAAAAGACAAAACTTCTACTTTGCTGATTTTTTCTTTTGAAATAATGACAAATTACAGAAAAATTTGCCATTCTGTGTTCAATATGGATTGTGATGACTTAGATGAGCAAAGAATTCCATAAGAAATCAGTTAAAAAAATCAGCTACTAAATTGTTCTGACCCTTCTTATGTAGAAAGCTGGAAAATGGGAGAGAAAAGCCATTTCTCTAGAAAAAAAAATTACCTATCAGAAGAAAGATCATTTAAATTGTGTGAAAACAAGAATTAGCACAAAACCAGGGCTGTACTCTTGGCCATTCAAATTTTGCCTGCTGTCAGATGCTGGGTAGAATTCTGGTGTCATTTATTTGTTTTGTTTTCACTGGTGCTTCTTTCAACTCCTTATTTTTTATATGCTGCCTGTGATGCAGTGAAATGTGATCATTGGAAAATATGGTACCTCTGCTATTACTATTTGACAATGGAAGATTTGCTAAAATAAAAGAATCTTTGAATATCAGTAACTTTTCAAATTTTCCTCAGAGAAACACTCACACTTGTGATGTTTATTTTATTTTATTTTTTCATGCTAAACATCAATGACCTCCATAGACCACTGGCATGGGCTTAAGGGGGAAAAAAACCATTTTATCACAAAAAGCCAATGATAGCTTTTGACATCTGTGCTAGATCCATTTCCTACCTGCTGTGCTTAATTTCAGAATTCAGTTCTATCATTAAAATAAAATCATTGTTGGCCCTTCCTTTGATGTGGCACATGTCAATTTTCTCCAAGAATCATGTACAATTTCTAGGTACCAGTGCCCCCTGAACTTATTTGGAATTTCAGATCTTGTTACCTGCTGTATGAACTGATCTTGTTCATTGTGGGATGACATGTGAACTCTGGAAGTACATTGTTTCTTGACTCTTTTCCCCAAATCAAGCCCTGGAATGACCTATTTTTCCCACATCTTTGCTGACTTTGCTTTGATTCCTCTCTTATCCCATAAAGACGATCCTTACACTGGGAGAGGACTGATCATTTGGTTTGTTGCAAGATGACTTCTCCATCAAAGCCTGCTGTCATGGACAAAGTGGGTCTGGATGGCAGGCTGAGTACATATTTTCAGTGTCATCCTCCATCATGCTCTGTACCTTAAATTTCAGTTTTAAACAGCAGCTGAGAATATTAACTCAGAGCCATTAATTAGTAGCTGAATGACTTAAACACTCTATGTCAATATCCTTAGGAGTCTGTTGCTAGTAGAAGTATTGATGCTAAAGTTATGATATTAATAAGAGGCACAGGACAGATACCTCTGATCTTGGAGAAAAGGAGTAACTGGTAGATTTTGGGTGCTGTAAAGAAGAGATGTACATTTTCTTTAGAGAGACAGAGGCAATATTCTCTTTTGTTGAGTCTGTTTTGCAGCTACTCCCAATATGTGTACTGCTGAGTACACATTTACTGGTTTACTAGTTATGAAGACAAGTGCTTTATATTCTTTATTTCTAATTCCTTCTTAGACATGGTAGCTCCATCCATTCTGGACACTGAAGCAGAAACATGGGTGGCATCCTGCACTCACCAGGTGACTAGGCTTTGTATTTTTACTTTGATAAACATATGTTTTAGCCATCATGTCTTTTTCTATTCCTATCACTACAGTTTTCTTTCAGAGCATTATGTGAACAATGGACGTCCTGCAATGGACGTCCTGATTTTTCTTTCCTCTGTTCCTCTATAGTGCCCGTACAGAGATGTTTGTAATGAGCAAATATCAAGTCGCTTCCCTGATTAAAAATCTTTGAGACTCCCCATCACATAGTACAATCCTTGGAGTGGGAAAGGGTTGGTGGAATGTATACACACCTTGCCAAGTGATTCAGACATATGCCTTCCTTCCTGGATTGAGAATCAATGAACTACAAGACAATAATATCCAACAATTATATTAGGCAGTATTTTAACTGCTCTATATGTATTTACCCATTTAATGTTCACAAATATCTTATGGTATAGGTACTCTTTTTAGGTCCATTTTACAGATGAAGAAACTGAGGCACAGCAAGGGTAAGAAGTTTCTCCAAGATGGTAAAACTCATTAGCAGCACAAGCATGAAGCAAATTGGAGATATTCTAGATCCCAGGTCTATGCTGCTAAGTGCTACTCTAGTCTTGCTCCCTCATGATGGAGTTCTAGTTTCTTCTGTGTAAATATTAGTGATTTGTGTGAACATCTGCTATGTTCTTCACCTTTAGCTCTCCAGTCTTTTAAAACCCCTTAGTGTCTTCTTTGGAATTCCTTTAGTTAGGACTAATTTAGTTGTAAAATAATCATAAAGATTTTTGATTCTAGAACAACTTCCTGAAGTAGGTAGTAAAATCCTGGAAAAACATTGTATAAGATAATTTCTCATTTACTTGGATGCCTTAGGTGTAAACCTAACTGAAAGTAAGGGAATTATTAAGGAACATGCCAGTGGGATACAGGAGTTGGCACAATATACAAAAAGTTGATTTATATTAAATTTTCTGGGGAGGCAGATTTGGAATTCTCTCTCCAGTAAAATATGATTGAATTAGCCGAACAAAGGTTAAAATAAAAATCTTCTTGAAGAGTTAACTCATTGACCTAAGCTCTTTCTTTTATTTATTTATTTACTTTTTGGTACACGGGCCTCTCACTGTTGTGGCCTCTCGCGTTGCGGAGCACAGACTCTGGACGCGCAGGCTCAGCGGCCATGGCTCACGGGCCCAGCCGCTCCGCGGCATGTGGGATCTTCCCGGACCGGGGCACGAACCCGTGTCCCCTGTATCGACAGGCAGACTCTCAACCACTGCGCCACCAGGGAAGTCCTGACTTAAGTTCTTGAAGAGTTAACTCATTGACCTAAGTTCTCTTAAGAGGTAAACTACTGATAATGCAGGAAGTATTGATTTCATACAGTAAATCAGAGAAGGAGAACAGTGGATCGTTTGAAAAAGTAAGATGAGTAAGTTAGTAAGTAAGTAAGATCCCCCCCCAAAAAACAGAAAGACTCAGAGCTCTCCACATCCTTGCAACCATGATTCTGTGGTTGGCAAAATGCTAAAAAGGAAACTTTCAATGAAAGTTTGACATAATGAATTTGTTAAGAAGGGATTGGTATATTCTCTTTTTAGTCATTTTATTGGTCATATGGCTATCCTTTCAGTGTTATGGTGGTTTTGTTCAAGCATCTCTGTTCTTAAACTTTTAGAATTATGGATCACTAACTGGCTACTTGAGCTGGAACATTTAGAGGAAGGACCACACACAGGAAAGATGCTTTTGACTTGCGTATTATCTAAAGCAACACAAAACACATTTAGAAATTTAGGTAGAAATTGGGTGAAGGATATTGCTAAGAGAAAGGAAATGGTAAATACACACTCATGATAAAGTACCTGTTATTAATGCTTCTTAAAACAGGCTATATGAAATGGCATTGATATTCTCTTTCATGCTCACATGCACCGCATTTTTCCTTTTTGTCATGTTTCCCAATTTATTAATGTAGAGAATGTAAAATAGTAATAAGTAGAACCTTGGATCACAGTCATACTTCTTCCCTGTAAATTTCTTTACTCCAATTAAATGTAAACTTTTCCCCCTTTGATTTCATCTTTGATGAGCTTTTTCAAGAATATCATCATCATGATTGGGGAGGAACCACTGTGTTACCTTCTCTTGTAGAGTAGTTAGGATGAATGTGCTGATTTCTAATTTTTTTTTAGAAAAGCTTTATTGAGATATAATCTACATACCATAAAATTTGTCTAAGTGTACAGTTTATGTACATTTCAGTGTACACTTCAATGAATTTCAGTATATTCACAGAGCTGTACAGCCATCAGTATTTATGTAGGTACTGACAGACAATTCATCTTGTAAACAGGTGATATAAGCTTATGGTATTGGTAAATACCTTATAGTAGTATAAATGTATTTTCTCTTCCTTATGATTTTAATAATATTTTCTTTTCTCTAGCTGTCTTTATTGTAAGATTATAGTATATAAAATATAACAAAATATGTGTTAATCAACTGTTTATGTTATTGGTAAGGCTTCTAGAATCAACTGTTTATGTTATTGGTAAGACTTCTAGTCAGCAGTAGGCTCTAAGTAGTTAAGTTTTGGGGGGAGTCAAAAGTTACACATAGATTTTCAACTGCGTGGAGGGTCAACACCTCTAACACTTGCATTGCCTTATAGGGTTTTATGGGAATTAAATGTGTTAATACATATAAAGTTTTTAGAATGGGACCTGATGTATACTAATATTACATAAAATTTTAAATATTACTGCTAGTTTGATTATCACCATTCTACCCTTGAAGAAAAGGAATATAGCTGGAGTCTTGATGAATTAGTACTGCTGTCCTTGAAGTGAACAGTGAAATGTAAATCTCTCCCTAGGGTGGGAATCTAGGAGCTAAATCTTCAGGCATACATTTGCCGCATTTGTAAATAGCAGCTTCTTAAATCAGGAATGGAACCATAGATTCCTTTCATCAAGGAAAGAGCAAAGAATGCACCATTTTTTCTTAGGGACCAGCTGCCTTTTCTTTCCTTGCTTTAACTCATATTGGTGTAGTTCCCTTCTTATGAAATTCCATCTCCATAACAGAGGAAAAGAATCAAGTGGTTATGGGAAAATTACACAATTTTCTCCATTCTAACAGCAAAGTGGAAGAATGCCCTTTAAAAAAAGTCCTGTACCAAGGCCAGTTTCTACAAGTACACTTCAAAATAATCTCTATTCATCGACCGCTCTGTCACTTCCAATAGATTTTTTTTCAAAGCTAAATAGAATGGCTTATTTACTCCAGACTTGTCCTGTGAAATCTAAGCTGGCTGACCAATCTGTCTGTCTCACAACCTTAGCAGGTGGGAAAAAATTGGGGGGCAGAAGGTATTGTATTTCTCAAGTGGCTGCAAAATAAGGTACCCTTGAAAATGAACGTTTGCTTTGTTTGTCTCTTTGCTTTTCCTGGAACAACTCTGACAGTATGGTATCTAACCTTGGCAAAACTTAATAATATCTTTCCCACTTCTGAAGCAGATGATAAGAGAAATACAACATTTCTAATGAGCAAATGCCATTTACTATGGAGCTGCTTTTTCTGGGAGATCCAAAGTGAAAGGGTATTCTCTGGTATCAGTGTGAACCTCTTGGGGAACTGTTTCCTGCACTGCATTGTCAAGTCAATCACTTAAATAGCTGCTTCTGTTATAAAAGTTTTATATTAAAAAAGAAAACAAACAGGATATGCTAGAAGATGTATTTTAAGTGAATATTTATGTTGTCCCTTTGATTTCAAGTAAAATTTTACAACTTTAAAAAATCTCAAAACTTTGAGTTCCATAGTCAATTGATTTTCTCAAGGTGGGTCTGATTACATTTGTTTAGTTTCTTTTATTCAAAGCTGCCAGTAATCTACCTAGTTTTAGAGGTGGTAGTAGTAGAGTGCTTTACGAAAATTATTCCCGTATTTTATATATCACTTCATAGGTAATTCCAAACCATCTCCCCATGATAATTTTTCATTATTTAATCACTCTAAGCACTTTTTAAAAAGTACTTACAATATGATTATCCAAATAATAGGCCCAGCTATATCTGTTTTGATCTATTTTCTTTTAATCAAATACTCAAAAAAATTCCAATATTGAAGTTACCTTTTGGATTCTGTAGGTTGGACATCAGTAACTTTTTAATCTTTTTACAATTTCTGATCAAGAACTTCTAATTCATTCCAGATAAGAAGCCAGGTAACCCAGGAAAATTTTTAAACAGAATCAATATAGGGTAGCTTTTCTAGTAGTCAGTAAAATTATCTATGTAGCTGATCAAAGGGAAAGGCCAGAAAAATCAGAATCAGACCCCAAAATATATAACAATTACATAATTGATAGAGGTGGCATCTCCAATTAGTGGGCAAAGGATAAGCAATTCACTGAAAAATATTGGGTCAAATAACTCATGATTTGGGGGTGAAAATTAAATATCTACTTTAACCTATGCAAAATAATTTTCACATGAATTAGTATTTTAAATATAAAAATAAATCCATAAAACCTTAGAAAAAGGATGAATATTTATCTAATTATTTTGTGTCAATGCCTTTCAACATGAAAAGCAAAACTCTATAAACCATAAAAAGGAGGATTGAGATATTTAACCATAAAATATGAAAATTTACACATGGTAAAACCATGCAAACCAAATTTCAGTAAAAATGATGAAATGGGAATAAGTATAATATACATAGAAAAGTAATGCCATGATAGAATATGAGGAGATATTGCAAGCCAATGAAAATAACATACCTTAATAGTGGGCAAAATGTTAGCAATATGTTCACCAAAATATAAAAGACCAATAAACATAAAAAATGTTCTAAATTACTTATTAAAGAAATAAAATTAAAATAGTATTGAAATACCACTTTGTCTTAATCTGGCATCTTTTGTGTTATTTTAAAAATGCACTATTGGGGCTTCCCTGGTGGCGCAGTGGTTGAGAGCCCGCCTGCCGATGCAGGGGACATGGGTTCGTGCCCCGGTCTGGGAAGATCCCACATGCCGCGGAGCGGCTGGGCCTGTGAGCCATGGCCGCTGAGCCTGCGCGTCGGGAGCCTGTGCTCCGCATTGGGAGAGGCCACAACAGTGAGAGGCCCGTGTACCGCAAAAAAAAAAAAAAAAATGCACTGTTGTTTTTTTCTTTTCTTTTTTTTAATTGATTGAGTTTCATTCCTGGAAATTGGTCTGTTCGTATTTTATATTTCTTCCTGATTCAGTTTTGGAGATGGTACATTTCCAGGAATTTATCCATTTTTTCTAGGTTGTCCATTTTATTGGTATATAATTATTCATAGTAATCTCTTATGATCCTTTGTATTTCTGTGACAGTTATAACTTCTCCTTTTTCATTTCTGATTTTATTGATTTGGGTCCTCCTTTTTTTCTTGGGGAGTCTGGCTAAAAGTTTATCGATCTTGTTTTTCAAAGAACCAGTTCTTAATTTTATTGATCTTTTCTATTACTTCTTTTAATCTCAATTTTATTTTTTTCTGCCCTGAGCTTTAAAAGTTGTCCTTCTACTAACTTTGGTTTGCTTCATTCTTCTTTTTCTACTTCCTTTAGGTGTAGTGTTAGGTTGCTTATTTGAGATGTTTCTTGTTTCCTGATCTAGGATTTTTGAGATGTTTCTTGTTTCCTGATCTAGGCTTTTATTGCTATAAACCTCCCTCTTAGAACTGCTTTTGCTGCATCCCATTGCTTTTGGATCATTGTGTTTTCGTTTTCATTTGTCTCCAGGTATTTTTTGATTTCCTCTTTGATTTCTTCAGTGACTCATTGGTTGTTTAGTAGCATATTGTTTAGCCTCCACATGTTTGTGTTTCTTGCAGTTCTTTTCTTAAAAGCTAATTTCTAGTTTCATAGCTTTTTCATCAGAAAACATGTTTGGTATGATTTCCATCTTCTTAAATTTATTGAGGCTTGTTTGTGTACTAGCATGTGATCTATCCTGGCAAATGTTCCTTGTACACTTGAAAAGAATGTATATTGTGCTGCTTTTGGGTGAAATGTTCTATATATATCTGTTAAGTTTATTTGGTCTAATGTGTCATTTAAGGTCAGTGTTTCCTTATTGATTTTCTTTCTGGATGATCTGTCCATTGATGTAAGTGGGGTGTTAAAGTCACCTACTATTGTTGTGTTACTGTCAGCTTTTTTCTTTATGTTATTAAATATTTGCTTTATGTATTTAGGTGCTCCTATATTGGATGTATATATATATATATATATAATTGTTACATCTTTTTCTTGGATTGATCCCTTTATTATTATATAATATCCTCTTTGTCTCTTGTTACAGTCTTTGTTTTACAGTCTATTTTGTCTGATATGAGTATAGCTACCCCAAATTTCTTTTTGTTTTCATTTGCATGGAATACTTTATTCAATCCCCTCACTTTCAGCCTGTGTGTGTGTTTAGATTTGAAGTGAGTCTCTTGTAGGCAGCATATAGTCTTATTTTTTAAATCCATCTAGCCACTCTGTGTCTTTTGATTGGAGCATTTAGTTAATTTACATTTGATGTTTTACTGATAGGTATGTACTTATTGCCATTTTGTTAATTGTTTTCTGGTTGTTTTTATAATTGATTTTTTATTTCTTTCTTCTTTTGCTATCTTCCCTTGTGATTTGATGAGTACCTTTAGTGTTACGTTTTAATTCCTTTCTCTTTTGTGTGTGTGTGTGTGTATGTGTGTGTATCTATTATAGATTTTTGGTTTGTGGTTGCCCTGAGGTTTATATATAGCAAACTATATATCTATATCTACAATTATTTTAAGTTGCTGATCTCTTAATTTCTTTTTAAATTTCGTTTTAATTTTTAAAATTGGAGTATAGTTGATTTACAGTGTTGTGCAAGTTGCAGGTGTACAGTGAAGTGAATCAGTTATACATATACATATGTCCACTCTTTTTTAGTGATCTCTTAATTTCAAATGCACTTGATAACCATACATTTTCACTCCCCTCTCACCATGATTACTATTTTTGACGTCATATTTTACATCTTTTTGTTTTGTGTATCCTATAACTACTTGCTGAGGATACAGATGATTTTACTACTTTCTTTTAACCCTCCTACTAGCTTTATAAGTAGTTATTAAACGTCTCACTGTGTTCATCTATTCATCTCCTGAGTTAATTGAGCATATTTATAATCATTACCTTGAATCATTATCTTGAGTATATTGCTTATCTTCCTTTTGTTTAGTTCTTCTTATGGGGTTTATTTTGTTCCTTCGTTTGGAACATATTCCTTTGCTGCCTCATTTTGCCTAATTCTCTGTGTTTATTTGTATATATTATGTAGGTTGGTTTCATTTCCTGATCTTGGAGAAGTGCCCTTATTTAGGAGATGTCTTATGGGGCCCAGAAGCACACTACCCCGTGGTCCCAGAGCTATATGCTCTAGCCACTATGTAGGCTGCATGAGTCCTTATGTTATGGTGGGGCCAACTACTGTGGGTGTGCTGGTCGGCTGGGCTGGTCCCCAGCCCAGTTGACTGACAAGCTTTTCTTAGTATGGAGACTACCAGCTGCTGGTGGTTGGGGGTTGGGTCCCAGCATTGTTGACTGTGGACCTGGGTCTAGTGCTGGCCTACTGGTGAGCAGGATCAGTCCCTGGGGCAGCTTGTTACAGGTCCCAGGTGTCCTGGCATTGTAGCTGGCACACTGGTGTGTGGGTCTGGTTCCCAGCTCATGTGGTTGTGTGTCTTTGGGGATCCTGGGGCCAATGCCATCCCATTGGTGGGTGGAGGTGGGTCCTGGAACAGCTCATTGAATTGGTAAAAAAAATCCCAACAGTCAAAATCCTGGATCAGACAGCTTCACAGGTAAATTCTACCAAATATTTAAAGAAGAGTTAACACCTATCTTTCTCAAACTCTTCCAGAAAATTGAAGAGAAAGGAGCTCTTCCAAACTAATTCTACCAGGCCAGGGTCACCCTGATACCAAAACCAGACAATGACAATACGAAATAAGGAACATTACAGACCAATATCACTGATGACCATAGATGAAAAAAAACCCTCAACTAAAATATTAGTAAACCAAATTAAACAGTACATTAAAAGAATCATACACCATGATCAGGTGATATTTACACCCGGCAGGCAAAGATGGATCAATATCTACAAAGCTGTCAACATGATACACATTAACTGATTGAAAAATAAAAATCGAATGATCATCTCAACAGATGCAGAAAAAACGTTTGACAAAATTCAACATAGATTTATGATAAAAACTCTCAACTCTCAAAGTGAGTATAGAGGGAACATACTTGAACATAATAAAGGCCATATATGACTGGTTCACAGCTAACATTATATTCAACGTTGAAAAGCTGAAAGCATTTTCTCTAGGGTTAGAAACAAGACAAGGGTGCCCACTCTTGACACTTTTATGCAACATAGTATTAGAAGTTCTAGCCACAGCAATCAGACAAGAAAAAGTAAGAAAAAGGAATCCAAATTTGTAGATGACATGATAGTATATACAGAAATTCCTGAAGAAGATACTAAAAAACTATTAGAACTAATAAATGAATTCAGTAAAGTTGTAGGACACAAAATTAATATAAAGAAGTCTAATGCATGTATATACACTAACAACAAAATATCAAAGTGAGAAATTCTGAAAATCCCATTTACAATTTCATCAAAAAGAATAAATTACCTAGGAATAAATCTAACTAAGGAAGTAAAAGTCTTCTACTTGGCAAACTATAAGGCACTGATGAAAGACACTGAAGGTGACATAAACAAATGGAAGGATACTTTGTGTTCATGAACTGGAAGAATTAATATTGTTACAATGACCATACTACCTAAGACAATCTACATATTGAATACAATTCCTATAAAAATTCTAATGGCATTTTCACAGAGCTAGGAAAATTCATCATAAAATTTGTGTGAAACCACAAAAGGCCCAAATAGCCAAAGCAATCTTGAGAAAGAAGAATAAAGCTGGAGGTTTCACATTTTCTGTCTTCAAACAATACCACAAAGCTACATTAATCAAAACAGTATGGAACTGGCACAAAAACGGACATGTAGCTTGATGAAACACAAGAGAGAGCCCAGAAATGAACGCACATTAATATGGTCAATCAATTTGCAACAAAGGAGACAAGAATATACAATGGGGAAAAGATGGCCTCTTCAGTAAATGGTGTTGGGAAAACTGAACAGCTACATGCAAAAGAATCAAAGTGGACTTGGACACACCATATACAAAAATAAATTCAAAATGGAATTAAATACTTAAACGTAAGACCTGAAACCATAAAACTCATTAAAAAAAAACATAAGGAGTACACTGTTTGACATCAGTTTTAGCAATAATTTTTTTGGATATGTCTCTTCAGGCAAGGGAATCAAAAGCAAAAATAAACAAATGGGATTACATCAAAATAAAAAGCTCTTACATAGCAAAGAAAATTATCAACAAAATGAAAAGACAGCCTACTGAATGGGAGAAGATATTGCAAATTATAAATCTGATAAGGGGTTCATATACAAAGAATACATACAACTCACCATTGAAAGAACAAAGAACCTGATTAAAATATGGGCAGAGGGGGACAGGAGGGGGAAGGTGGCGAAAGAGTAAGATGCGGAGATCACCTTCCTCCCCACAGATACACCAGAAATACATCTACATGTGGAACAACTCCTACAGAACACCTACTGAACGCTGGTAGAAGACCTCAGACCTCCCAAAAGGCAAGAAACTCCCCACGTACCTGGGTACAGCAAAAGAAAAAAGAATAAGCAGAGACAAAGGAATAGGGACGGGACCTGCACCAGAGGGAGGGAGCTGTGAAGGAGGAAAACTTTCCACACACTAGGAAGCCCCATCATGGGCGGAGACTGTGGGTGGCGGAGGGGAGAAGCTTTAGAGCCACAGAGGAGAGCGCAGCAACAGGGGTGCGGAGGGCAAAGCGGAGAGGTTACCGCACAGAGGATCGGTGCTGATGGGCACTCACCAGCCCGAGAGGCTTGTCTGCTCACCCACTGGGGCAGGCGGGGCTGGGAGCTGAGGCTCGGGCTTCAGTCAGAGTGCAGGGAGAGGACTGGGGTGGGTGGCGTGAACACAGCCTGCAGGGGATTAGTACACCACGGCTGGCCGGGAGGGAGTCCGGGCAAAAGTCTGGACCTGCTGAAGAGGCAAGAGACTTTTTCTTCCCTCTTTGTTTCCTGGTGCGCGAGGAGAGGGGATTAAGAGTGCTGCTTAAAGGAGCTGCAGAGAAGGGCACGAGCCGCAGCTAACAGTGCGGACCCCAGAGGAGGGAATGAGACACTAAGGCTGCTGCCACCACCACCAAGAAGCCTGTGTGCGAGCACAGGTCACTATCCACACCTCCCTTCCAGGGAGCCTGTGCAGCCTGCCACTACCAGGGTCCCAGGATCCAGGGACAACTTCCCCAGGAGAACACATGGCACGCCTCAGGCTGGTGCAACGTCCTGCTGGCCTCTACCGCCTAGGGCTCGCCCCGCAGCTGCACCCCTCCCTCCCCCTGGCATGACTGAGCCAGAGCCCCCAAAGCAGCTGCCCCTTTAATCCCATCCTGTCTGAGTGAAGAACAGACGCCCTCCGGAGACCTACACGCAGAGGTGAGGCCAAATCCAAAGCTGAGCCCCAGGAGCTGTGCGAACAAAGAAGAGAAAAGGAAATCTCTCCTAGCAGCCTCAGAAGCAGTGGATTAAAGCTCCAGAATCAACTTGATGTACCCTGCATCTGTGGAATACATGAATAGAAAATGAATGATCCCAAATTGAGGAGGTGGACTTTGAGAGCAAGATTTATGATTTTTTCCCCTTTTCCTATTTTTGTGAGTGTGTATGTGTATGCTTCTGTGTGAGATCTTGTCGGAATAGCTTTGCTTTCACCATTTGTCCTAGGGTTCAATCTGTCCGTTTTTTTTTTTTTTTCTTTAAAAATTTTTTTTCTTAATAATTATTTTTTATTTTAATAACTTTATTTTATTTTATCTTTATTTTATTTTTCATCTTTCTTACTTTCTTTTCTTTCTTTTTCTCTCTCTCTGTCTCTCTTTCTTCTTCCACCTTTTATTGGGAGCTGTGTGGATGAAGGCTCTTGGTGCTACAGCCTGGAGTCAGTGCTGTGCTTCTGAGGTAGGACAGCCAACTTCAGGACACTGGTCCACAAGAGACCTCCCAGCTCCACATAATATCAAATGGTGAAAATCTGCCAGAGATCTCCATCTCAACACCAGCACCCAGCTTCACTTAACGTCCAGCAAGCTACAGTGCTGGACACCATATGCCAAACAATTAGCAAGACAGGAACACAACCCCACCCATTAGCAGAGAGGCTGCCGAAAATCATAATAAGTCCACAGACACCCTAAAACACACCACCAGACGTGGACCTGCCCACCAGAAAGACAAGATCCAGCCTCATCCACCAGAACACAGGCACTAGTCTCCTCCACCAGGAAGCCTACACAACCCACTGAACCAACTTTAGCCACTGGGGACAGACACCAAAAACAACGGGAACTACGAACCTGCAGCCTGCAAAAAGGAGACCCCAAAAACAGTAAGATAAGCAAAATGAAAAGACAGAAAAACACACAGCAGATGAAGGAGCATGATAAAAACCCACCAGACCTAACAAATGAAGAGGAAATAGGCAGTCTACCTGAAAAAGCATTCAGAATAATGATAGTAAAGATGATCCAAAATCTTGGAAATAGAATAGAGAAAATGCAAGAAACATTTAACAAGGACCTAGAAGAACTAAAGATTAAACAAGCAACGATGAACAACACAATAAATGAAATGAAAAATACTCTAGATGGGATCAATAACAGAATAACTGAGGCAGAAAAACGGGTAAGTGACCTGGAAGATAAAATAGTGGAAATAACTACTGCAGAGCAGAATAAAGAGAAAAGAATGAAAAGAACTGAGAACAGTCTCAGAGACCTCTGGGACAACATTAAATGCACCAACATTCGAATTATAGGGGTTCCAGAAGAAGAAGAGAAAAAGAAAGGGACTGAGAAAATATTTGAAGAGATTATACTTGAAAACTTCCCTAATATGGGAAGGAAATAGTTAATCAAGTCCAGGAGGCACAGAGAGTCCCATACAGGATAAATCTAAGGGGAAACAGACTGAGACACATATTAATTAAAGTGTCAAAATTTAAATACAAAGAAAACATATTAAAAGCAGCAAGGGAAAAACAACAAATAACACACAACAGAATCCCCATAAGGTTAACAGCTGATCTTTCAGCAGAAACTCTGCAAGCCAGAAGGGACTGGCAGGACATTTTTAAAGTGATGAAGGAGAGAAACCTATAACCAAGATTACCCAGCAAGGATCTCATTCACATTTGGTGGAGAAATTAAAACCTTTACAGATAGGCAAAAGCTGAGAGAGTTCAGCACCACCAAGCCAGCTTTACAACAAATGCTAAAGGAACTTCTCCAGGGAAGAAACACAAGAGAAGGAAAAGACCTACAATAAGAAACCCAAAACATTAAGAAAATGGGAATACGAACATACATATCGATAACTACCTTAAATATAAATGGATTAAGTGCTCTCACCAAAAGACACAGACCGGCTGAATGGATACAAAAACAAAACCCATATATATGCTGTCTACAACGGACTCACTGCAGACCTAGAGACACATACAGACTGAAAATAAGGGGACAGAAAAAGATATTCCATGCAAATGGAAACCAAAAGAAAGCTGGAGTAGCAATTCTCATATCAGACAAAATAGATTTTAAAATAAAGACTATTAGAAGAGACAAAGAAGCACACTACATAATGATCAAGGGATTGATTCAAGAAGAAGATATAACAATTGTAAATATTTATGCACCCAACATAGGAGCACCTCAAGACATAAGGCAAATACTAACAGCCATAAAAGGGGAAATCGACAGTAACACATTCATAGTAGGGGACTTTAACACCCCACTTTCGCCAATGGACAGATCATCCAAAATGAAAATAAATAACAAAACACAAGCTTTAAATGACACATTAAACAAGATGGACTTAATTGATATTTATACAGCATTCCATCCAGAAAAACAATACACTTTCTTCTCAAATGCACAAAGAACATTCTCCAGGATAGATCATATCTTGGGTCACAAATCAAACCTTGGTAAATTTTTAAAAATTGAAATCCTATCCAGTATCTTTTGTGACCACAACACTATGAGACTAGATATCAATTACAGGAAAAAATCTGTAAAAAATACAAACACATGGAGGCTAAACAATACACTACTTAATAAAGAAGTGATCACTGAAGAAATCAAAGAGGAAATCAAAAGTTGCCTAGAAACAAATGACAATGGAGACACGACGACCCAAAACCTATGGGATGCAGCAAAAGCAGTTCTAAGAGGGAAGTTTATAGCAATACAATCCTACCTTAAGAAACAGGAAACATCTCGAATAAACAACCTAACCTTGCACCAAAAGCAATTAGAGAAAGAAGAACAAAAAAACCCTAAAGTTAGCAGAAGGAAAGAAATCATAAAGATCAGATCAGAAATAAATGAAAAAGAAATGAAGGAAATGATAGCAAAGATCAATAAAACTAAAAGCTGGTTCTTTGAGAAGATAAACAAAATTGATAAACCATTAGCCAGACTCATCAAAAAATAAGGGAGAAGACTCAAATCAATAGAATTAGAAATGAAAAAGGAGAAGTAACAACGGACACTGCAGAAATACAAAAGATCATGAGAGATTACTACAAGGAACTCTATGCCAATAAAATGGACAACCTGGAAGAGATGGACAAATTCTTAGAAATGCACAACCTGCCAAGACTGAATCAGGAAGAAATAGAAAATATGAACAGACCAATCACAAGCACTGAAATTGAAACTGTGATTAAAAATCTTCCAACAAACAAAAGCCCAGGACCAGATGGCTTCACAGGCGAATTCTATCAAACATTTAGAGAAGAGCTAACACCTATCCTTCTCAAACTCTTCCAAAATATAGCAGAGGGAGGAACACTC
>NW_020172366.1:2790359-2867066 GCF_003031525.2 Neophocaena asiaeorientalis asiaeorientalis
AATACAAAAGATCATGAGAGATTACTACAAGGAACTCTATGCCAATAAAATGGACAACCTGGAAGAGATGGACAAATTCTTAGAAATGCACAACCTGCCAAGACTGAATCAGGAAGAAATAGAAAATATGAACAGACCAATCACAAGCACTGAAATCTAAACTGTGATTAAAAATCTTCCAACAAACAAAAGCCCAGGACCAGATGGCTTCACAGGCGAATTCTATCAAACATTTAGAGAAGAGCTAACACCTATCCTTCTCAAACTCTTCCAAAATATAGCAGAGGGAGGAACACTCCCAATCTCATTCTACAAGGCCACCATCACCCTGATACCAAAACCAGACAAGGATGTCACATAGAAAGAAAACTATAGGCCAATATCACTGGTGAACATAGGTGCAAAAATCCTAAACAAAGTATTAGCAAACAGAATCCAATAGCACATTAAAAGGATCATACACCATGATCAAGTGGGGTTTATTCCAGGAATGCAAGGTTTCTTCAATATACACAAAATAATCAACATGATACACCATATTAACAAATTGAAGGAGAAAAACCATATGATCATCTCAGTAGATGCAGAGAAAGCTTTTGACAAAATTCAACAACGATTTATGATAGAAACACTCCAGAAAGTAGGCATAGAGGGAACTTTCCTCAACATATAAAGCCATGTATGACAAACCCACAGCCAACATCATCCTCAGTGGTGAAAAACTGAAAACATTTCCACTAAAATCAGGAACAAGACAAGGTTGCCCACTCTCACCGTTCTTATTCATCATAGTTGTGGAAGTTTTAGCCACAGCAATCAGAGGAGAAGAGGAAATAAAAGGAATGCAAATCGGAAAAGAAGAAGTAAAACTGTCACTGTTTGCAGATGACATTATACTAAACGTAGAGAATCTTAAAGATGCTCCCAGAAAACTACTAGAGCTAATCAATGAATTTGGTAAAGTAGCAGGATACAAAATGAATGCACAGAAATATCTGGCATTCCTATAGACTAATGATGAAAAATCCGAAAGTCAAATCAAGAAAGCACTCCCATTTACCACTGCAAGAAAAATAATAAAATATCTAGGAATAAACCTACCTAATGAGACAAAAGAACTGTATGCAGAAAATTATAAGACACTGATGAAAGAAATTAAAGGTGATACAAATAGATGGAGAGATATACCATTTTCTTGGATTAGAAGGATTAACAATGTCACGAAGAGCCTAGGGGTAAGATGGGAATAAAGACACATACCTACTAGAGAATGGATTTGAGGATATGGGGAGGGGGGAGGGTAAGCTGTGACAAAGTGAGAGAGTGGCAGGGACATATGTACAGTACCAAACGTAAAATCAGTAGCTAGTGGGAAGCAGCCGCATAGCACAGGTAGATCAGATCGGTGCTTTGTGACCACCTGGATGGGTGGGATAGGGAGGGTGGGAGGCAGGGAGACGCAAGAGGGAAGAGATGTGGGAACATATGTATATGTATAACTGATTCACTTTGTTATAAAGCAGAAACTAACACACCATTGTAAGGCAATTATACTCCAATAAAGATGTATTAAAAAAATGGCAGAGGATCTGAACAGACATTTTTCTGAAGAAGACATACAGATGGGCAACAGGCCATCTCAATATCACTAAACATCAGGAAAGTGGAAATCAAAACCACAATGTGATATCACTTCACTCCTGTCATAATGGCTGTTATCAAAAAACAACAAATAACAAATATTGGTGAGGATGTGGAGAAAAGGGAACCTTCATGCACTTTGGTGGGAATGTAAACTGGTACCGCCACTATGGAAAGTAGTATGGAGCTCTCTCAAAAAAATTAAAAATAGAACTATCATATGATCCAGTAATTCCATTCGTGGGTATTTTTGCAAAGAAAAGCAAAACAATAATTGTAAAAAATATATGCACCCATTGCTCATTGCAGAATTATTTACAATAGCCAAGATATGGAAGCAACCTAAGTCTCCATAAACTGATGAATAGATACAGAATATGTAACATATGTATATGTATATATATGTGTGTGTGTGTGTGTGTGTGTGTGTGTGTGTGTATATATAATGGAATATTACTGAACCATAGAAAAGAACAACAGTTTGCCATTTGCAGCAATATGGATGGACTTGGAGGGCATTATGCTAAGCAAAATAAGTCAGACAAAGCAAATGATATCACTTAAAGGTGGAATCTAAAAAACAACAAATGAACAGATGTAATAAAATAGAAACAGAGTCTTAGATGTAAAGAACAAACAGGTGATTACCAGAAGGGGGGCTGAAATATATAGTGTAGGGAATATAATAAATAATAATGTACCGTGTGCTGCCAGATGGTAACTATATTTACCACAGTAATCATTTTTGTAATGTACAGAAATATCAAATCATTATGTTGTACACCAGGAAGTAGCATAGCATTGTAGGTCAATTATAATTGAAATAAAGAAATATACTCAGGAAAAGAGTTTGTATTTGTGGTTACCAGAGGTTGAGTGTTGAGGGAGAGGGAATTGGATGAAGGTGGTCAAAATATACAAACTTCCAGTTGTAAGATATATAAGTACCAAGGATGTAATGTACAACATAATTAATATAATTAATATTGCTAAATGTTATATATGAAATTTGTTAAGAGAGTAAATCTTGAGTTTTCATGATGAGGAAAAAAAATACGTTTTTCTGTTTTTTCTTACTTTGTGTCTATATGAGACTATGGATTTTTCCTAAACTTATTGTGCTAATCATTTCATGATGTATGTAAGTCAAATTATTATGCTATACACCTTAAACTTATACATAACTGTATGTCAATTATATCTCAGTAAAACTGGAAGAAAAAATGACACTTTTGCTTAGTGTGGGTATAAATTAGTATTATTACATATTGTTAGCGAGTGTAAATTGGTATAACTTTCTAGAGGGTAGTTTAGCAGTTGTCAAAAATATTAAGAATATTAGGAAAATAATTAAGTATGATTCTACGTATAATTCTAAACATCTGGTAACAAAGATACTCATTAAAATGTTTTAATGACAGCAACAAAATAAAATTGGAAACACTATTAAAAGTATGTGGGGGCTTCCCTGGTGGCGCAGTGGTTGAGAGTCTGCCTGCCGATGCAGGGGACGCGGGTTTGTGCCCCGGTCCAGGAGGATCCCACATACTGCAGAGCGGCTGGGCCCGTGAGCCATGGCCGCTGAGACTGCGCGTCCGGAGCCTGTGCGTCTGGAGCCTGTGCTCTGCAACGGGATAGGCCACAGCAGTGAGAGGCCGGCGTACTGCAAAAAAAAAAAAAAAAAAGTATGTGATTTATTGGGTAAAGTATAGTACACAGAAGGTATATATATGCATGTAATAAATTATGTCATAGAAGTTTTATTTTAGTGGAAAACCTGTTAATTGAAAAAAATTGGTTACTAACAACATAAATTATCCATTACAAGACAACTTGGAATATACATGCTCCAAAATATTTACAGTAGTTTTCTTTGTAATGAGATTAAGGGTGATTTGAATTTTCTTCTTTGGGTTTATTGATTCCAAAGTTTTAAAAACAGTGTATCCTTATTAAGAATAAAACATATAAACACTATGATATGCCTTAGGCTTGTAGTTTATATTGTGGCTGAACCTTGCATAATCATGTTGTCTGGATTCCAATCCTGTCTCTACTTTATAACTGTATGGCATATCAGTCAAACAGCTTAATATGTCATTTTGAGTTTTCTTATTGTAAAATGAAGAAAATAAATTTACCTACCTCCTAAAGTTAGTTTGGAAATTAATTGAGATCAGGTAAAGCTGTAGTGCTATGCTGGGAATTTACTGATTTTGCTTTAAATATAAGCCATTGTTGTGTATCATAATTATAGATTGTATCATAATTATAAATTTCAAAGTTGTCCAGAAGAGATGATGAAACTGATTCTCTATTCTGCTTGTATTTTCATATCCATTGTAAGAGCATTTATCGGGAGGTCAATTACTGTTGTACATTCGTGCAAAGCACAAAAGCATCAGAGACGGGAGTGAATAGTGGCTAAAACAAGCCTTCATTTTATTTTATCAGCCATGTGCTGTCCCATTGAAGGGCTCCCAATACCTAGCAGAAGCACGATAATTTTTATTCTCATGTAAAATCCAGTGTCTTCCTACATTAATAACAACTAATAATCTTCATGCATTAAGTTTTATATCTTATGAGATTAATTTTGTCTTCCTTCTCACAAAGAAAAAGTCCTTTCTTTTTTCTATCTGTAAGTATATCAGAACTCTTAAAACTCCACCCGTTAGTGAAATCCAATCCGGTCACCTACTTTAGTAATTTTAAAAAAGTTTCAACTTTGCCATTATTTTCAGTGGCTTAAATAATCTTCAAAATATTTCAGAGAAAATGCCGAATTTTACACTGTACCCATTTCAAATAACAGAATAATATATCAGGCTATACTCTGTTCTCTCTCATATTCTGTGCTATTGAAATATACCTGCTGTTTAAATTCCATAGCCTGGCACTCTGATATTAACCTTGAGCCCTAAACTCCACAGGATTTACCAAACATACAGACAATGACCTATTAACTTATTCTTTGCCTTCTTTTCTCTGTTTGTTACAGATATGAGCATGTAAGTTTCCATGGTGGGCACTTATGTATAATAGCTTGTGCCATCTAATTGAATGAGGGGTTTAAAGAACATTAAGCATTTAGAGGGAAATTGTACCAGAATATAATGCCCTTTCCTGGCTGTCAGCTAGCCTCTGGGTCCTAATCAATAGGCTGATCAATAGCTGTAGAACAGACAAGGGTAACAGAAAAACTGTGTACTCTAATGAGTAGAGAAACAGTAAACTAGATCCTTTTCAAAGGGAAATAAAAATTACAAAACTGAGATAAAGCTAATTGATTCAATGTTCTACAAACATTTTTGAAATGCTCACTGTGTGCATAGTTCTGGACTATGTGTCAAGGAAAATGCAAAAATAAACAACATTCTTTTAATATTGGCAGATGCTGGAACAGACTCCTTTGGAATAGGGCTATCTAGGACCCACAGTCTGATGTTATTGCTTATATCACCATTACAGTACAGAAATCACATGTCCTTGAGTGCCACTAAATGTACTTTTCTTTTGACAAAAGAGCAGCGTTAAGTCAGAATGTTTATGAATTAAAGATCAAAGAAAAAGCTGCTATGTAGGACAGGCAATGGAGGAGCGTAGCTATAAGGAATGAGCTGTTTTTCTCCTAACTGCATGTTGTCTCCTTAAAAAAAAAGTCTACACCAATCTCTAGGGTGCAAGGTAATTAATGATATTGTGATCCCAAACACATGAAACCTTTAACTCTAAACCCCGGCTAGTGACCAAAGCCTATTGGGTAGTTGTTCTGCTAGCAATGAAAGTGAGAAAAGAAGGAATGATGAAAAATATAAAATACCAACAGAGAAGGAGAGGACATTTTAGTTTTGTTCACAAATGGGGAGGAAAATAAAAAGACTTTTCATCTCCTTATATATATATTTATAACAACCAAGCCTACAGCATGTGTCAGTGGCAGATCAAATATTAATAGCAAATTGTAATAAGGGAGACTTAAAAGGGATTTATAAAGCTCTGGGGATTTGGAGGGGAGTGTTCAGTTCAGGGAATTCCACAACTCGGGGGCATAACAGGTGAATGCTCTGGTGCCCATGGATGAGAGACCTGACAAAGGGCTTGATGAATTTGAGATTTATTATTAGAAAGTTAAGGACTGAGGGCACATATAAATGGAGCCCAGTTCTGATAGGAGTGAAAGGGAAGTTCCACAGAGGTAATGAAAAACTCTGAGCCAGGGCTTCCCTGGTGGTGCAGTGGTTGAGAGTCCGCCTGCCGATGCAGGGGACGTGGGTTCGTGCCCCGGTCCAGGAGGATCCCACATGCTGCGGAGCGGCTGGGCCCGTGAGCCACGGCCACTGAGCCTGCGTGTCCGGAGCCTGTGCTCCGCAACGGGAGAGACCACGACAGTGAGAGGCCCGCGTACCACAAAAACAAAACAAAACAAAACAAAACAAAAAACTCTGAGCCAAATTTTAAAGTCAGTGTACTGACTGATAACAAGTGAGTATAAATCTGCCATAACTGAAGTGATTGAATTTATTGCCATGAGTAAATGCATGGGTTGCTGCAGGTGGAACAATAGTGTGCTTTGTGAGTGTTCGACTTTGGAGAGTTTCCTTATTAACATAATCTAAAAGTCATTACAGTACACATTATAACAGTGAAAGCAGTGTGAGTGCTTTAAAAATGTTAGTGGATTAACTGCTTTAAATTTTTGGAATAGCTCAATGAAGGAGTTTTCCTTTGATAAAAACTTAGATAGTTAACTGTAAATGATTTGAAGAAACAAAGAGTAATGTAGAAAGTATTTTAAAGCAATAGCAAGATCTTCATAAGTGCCATTTAAAGTGAAAATGTGGCATGTAACTGGAGACATACATTAACTGATCACAGGAGAAGGTAAAGGGGAATATAAGATATCAGCATTCTATTATACAAGATAACTGATTGTTTCTTATAAGAAAAGGATTTCTCAGTTCAGAAGAAGGGCTATTATTGCAAATAGAAAACTGTGAAACATTCCCCTGAGATATTAGGGCTAATACAATTTCTTCCATATAATCTGCTCTTCTGCCCCAATACTTTTTGGGGACTGAAGTGTTTACTGCCAATGGATTTTAAAAGAGACCCACTTTACGGCAACAGCGTTCCAGCTCAAAATCGAAAGGCTTGCTGGAACCAACTTCAATCTTTTCTTCATTTTCCTTTGTTTCCTCTTTATGTCCTCTTTAATATTTTTTGACTTACCTGTTTGATCAAGAAGTTTAGAAATCTTTGAGGGCAGAAACATGTCTTTCTTTTGCTGTCTTCAGTGTCTAACACAAGTATTGCTCAAAGAAATTTTGTATTTTTAAAATACTTTTATTAAATAAGTTGATTCTAGCATTTATGCTGATGACTTACAGATGCTTTTAAAAATTTTGAAATTACCTCCTGTCTTAGTCCATTTGCACTGCTATAACAGAATGCCACAAACTGGATAGCTTATAAACAAAAGAAATACATTTCTCACAGTTCTGGGCACTGGGAAGTTTAAGTTCAAGGTGCTGGCAGATTTGGTGTCTGCTAAGAGTTCACGTCCTGTTTCCTAGACAGCCGTCTTCTTCCTGTGTCCTCACGTGGTGGAAGGAAGAGGGATCTTTCTGGGGTCTCTTTATCAGGGTAATGATCCACCCTCATGACCTAATTACTTCCCAAAGGCTCTGTCTCCTAATACCATCACATCGGGGGAGGTAGGATTTCAACATATGGGTTTTGGATAGAAACAACCATTCAGTCCAACACCTCCTATAAACGTTTTTCTTTTCACTGCTATCATCTATAGCTATGTTAAATTGGACATAGTTAAACAATTTACTTGGGGCATAGTAAAAGTAAATGGGGACAATTCATTAATTCGATAATTTATTTTAATTTTTCAATTATTCAACAAATATTGTTGACCATCTATTTTTTTACTAGGCACTCTTTAAGTGCTTGAGATACATCAGTACACTAAATTGGCAAAATCCCCTGCCTCTGTGTAGCTTACATTCTAATGGGAAGTAGCAGAAAATAAACAACGCCAAAAGAATTGTACTGTATACTATGTTATAAAGTGATGAGTGCTATGGAGAAAGGATCTAGAGAAGGGTTAGGAGGACTGGAAATTTGGCAGAGGTGCAGGGGAAGTTAAAATTTTAAATAAGCTATTAGGAGATAGGTGAAGACTGTGTAAAACTTAGAAGCAAGTGAAGTTAGCCATGTGTATTTCTGGGGGAGCAACCAATACAAGGGACTCAAAGCAACAATGTGTAAGGAGAAACAGTGAGGGGGAAATAGTACCAGCTGGTGGAAGAGTTTCTATGTCCTTGTAGATTACATTCTAGTCATATAGTAAGTGCCTTATCTTTTATTCTGAGTGAAATGGGACATCTATGAAAAGCTTTAAATACAGGAATGACATGGTCCAACTTTATAGATCTAAATTTTTAAGGGACAACTCTAGTTGATGTGTTGGCCATACAGTTTAGGGTGCAATGTTGAAATAAATATGTACTGAAGTCTTGCGATACTCTACTCACTGCTGATAGGTTTAGACGGGAAAAAGATGATGGTACAAGAATGAAACAAACAAGGTTAGAAGTAAAGAAGTAATAGGTCTTCTGCTTTTAAAAATTGACCTGTTAAGTTTTCTTATAAGAAACAGTGTAAAATATACAAAATACAAACAGTGAAATATAAAGAGGTATGATATTAAAGATTATATGTGGCCTTTACCCCCTGGACTTTACTTGTTAATTGTAAGTCATGGAGATTTTGAGAATGAAAGTGAACTTAGAGATCACCTAGTAATCTGACTTCTTGTTTACATCAGAGATCTGAAGCTCAGAATGGGGTTAATTGAGGAATTTCATTGACATAAGTCTATTACAAAAGTAAACAACTTTCCATAATTTTAGTCTAAAAATTTTGGTAAATATTATTATCATATAAGAATCATGAATAGATGGAGAAATATATGGCATGAAAACAAGGTTACAGAAACAGGTAGGAAGAAAGGAGATGGGAAGATGTACCATTCTATCGTATGTCTTTATCTCTTCTCTTTTTCTGTCAATCTCTGTTGTGTTTAGTACCAAAATATAGATATCTTCTAGTATTTGAAAGAAGACAATGGAGGAGAAATGTCAATGAAAAAGAACAAAAGTAAGAACTAAACTCTATATTTTAAATTGACTTCTTTTCAGATATCAGTTTTCGAGAAGGTTAATGAAGAGTTAGTTTGGCAAATCTAAATTCTTTCCTCCCTCCCTCCTTCCTTTTCTTCCTTCCTTCCTTTCCTTCTTTCTTTCTTCCTTTCTCTGTCATTGATAATTATTTTTTTAAAAGGTAAAATCACTCTCATACAGATATAAAATAAACATAGGCTAAACATTTTGTTGAACTAATTATTAATGAGTGAGTCAGGCAGACATAGTTGGTTCAAAGAAGAATCCAAAAACAGACACATTTATTAATCAGGAATATTGAAATGAATAAGCAAATGACACAGAAATGCCTTTTTCCAATATGAGGGAGGGAAATCAATTGAACCTTTGCCTAACAGAATTTATTTGCCTGTCTGTAGACAAGAATTGTTTTGCATTGCTATCAGTTATTTACAACTTATAGAGTTGTAAAATACCTAAAGGTAATGAAAGGCACAGAGCTCCCATATAATCAGACTCAGCAACCTGAAAGAGTGTGCTCTAAGCTATGCAGTGTTTTCTTTTTTATTGAAGTACATTATTTTCCTGTCTATCTATCTATCATCTATCATCATATATCTATGCCTACTGACTTAATGTTATTTTTTAGGAAATCCCCATAGCAAATAGAGAAATTTAGCTGCTGGTACTCCCCTATCTCCAATCTATATTGAAAAATAACTAATCAAAATGTGTGGCTGATATGATCTTTCTCATTTCTCACTCAAAAATCATCTAACATCCTGAGAGTTAAACTACAGATCAATACCATAAATATTGATTAAAATATGAATAAATATCCTAAACAATATAATATTTTTGTTCTTGCCAGATAATGTTTCTTATACCTGTATTTCATTACTGCTTAGTATTTACTTAATCTCTTATATTAGTTAAGTAAAAAAGTTATTTAAATTCCTACTGATACTGAAGCAATAACTTGTAAAGCCAGATTTTTTTTTTCCATGAGAGTTATTTTAAAAATACTTTATCACAGGCACACTGTTTCTTAAGCAGAAATGCAAAATAAAAATTAGTCCTGCCACTAATTTTTGAATAAATATAAAATTCTGCCAAAAAAATATCCCCTGATAATTACTGATAAATCATCTGTTCGTATTTTCTTTGTGGTTCAGTCTTGAGGGATTGTACACTACTAGAAATTTGTCCATTTCTTCTAGATTTTTTATTTTGTTGGCATATAACTGTTTGCCGTAACCTTTTATGATCCTTTATATTTCTATGGTGTTGATTGTAACTTCTCCTTTTTTATTTCTGAAAAATTAGATTTAATTGATTTGGGTCCTCTCTTTTTTTGTGTGATCAGTGTGGTTAAACATTTATCAATATTGTTTATCTTTTCAATGAACCAACTCTTAGTTTCATTATTCTTTTCTATTTTATTTTAGTCTCAATTTCATTTGTTTCTGCTCTGATCTTTATGATTTCTTTTCTTCTAGTTACATTGTTTTTGTTTTTTTCTTTTTTTCTACTTCCTTTAAATGGTAGTTTAGGTTGTTTGAGATTTTTCTTGTCTCCTAAGCTAGGCTTTTATTGCTATAAACTTCCCTCTTAAAATTGCTTTGCTACGTATCATAGATTTTGGATCATTGTGTTTTCATTTTCATTTGTCTTCTGGTATTTTTTTATTTCCTCTTTGCTTTATTCAGTTACCATTGGGTGTTTACTTGCATTTTGTTTAGGTTCCATGTGTTTGTGTTTTGGGTAGTATTTTTATTTTATTTTATTTTTTACAGATGATTTCTAGTCTCCTAAAATAGTGGTCAGAAAAGACACTTGATATTATATCAATTTTCTTAAATTCACTGAGACTTGTTTTATGTGCTAGCATGTCTTCTATCCTGAAGAATGTTCCATGTGCACTTGAAAAGAATTTGTATTCTGTTGCTCTTGGATGGAATGTTCTATATACATATATTAAGTCCATTTGTTCTAACATGAACTTTAAGGCCAGTGTTTCCTTATTGATTTTTTGTCTGGATGATCTGTCTATTGATGTAAGTGGGGTGTTAAAGTCCCCTACTATTATTGTGTTACTGTCAGTTTCTCCCTTTATGTCTGTTAATATTTGCTTTATGGATTTAGGTGCTCCTATGTTGGGTGCATATATATTTGCAATTGTTATACCTTCTTGGATTAATCCCTTGATCACTATGTAATGTTCTTCTTTGTCTCTTTTTCAGTCTTATTTTGCAGTCAATTTTGTATAAGTTTGATACCCTGGCTTTCTTTTGATTTCCATTTGCATGAAATGCCATTTTCCACCTCCTCAATTTCAGTCTCTGTGTGTGTTTAGATCTGAAGTTAGTCTCCTGTAGGCAGCATATAGATGGGTCTTGTTTTTTTTTTTTAGTTTTGTTTTTTGGTTTTGTTTGTTTTATTAGAGTATAGTTGCTTTACACTGTTGTGTTAGTTTCTGCTGTACAGCAAAATGAGTCAGTCATACATATACACATATTACCTCTTTTTTGGATTTCCTTCCCATTTAGGTCACTACAGGGCACTGAGTAGAGTTCTCTGTGCTATACTGTAGATTCTCATTAGTTATCTGTTTTATACATAATAGTGTATATATCTCAATCCCAATCTCCAAATTCATCCCACCCCTCTTCCCCCCTTGGTATCCATATGTTTGTTCCCTATGTCTGTGTCTCTATTTCTGCTTTGCAAATAAGTTCATCTGAACTATTTTTCTAGACTCTACATATATGCGTTAATACACAATATTTGTTTTTCTCTTTCTGACTTACTTCACTCTGTATGACAGTCTCTAGGTCCATCCACATCTCTGCAAATCACACAGTTTCATTCCTTTTTATGACTGAGTAATATTCCATTTTGTATATGTACCATATCTTCTTTATCCATTCCTCTATTGATGGACATTTAGGTTGCTTCCATGTCCTGGCTCTTGTAACTAGTGCTGCAATGAATATTGGGGTGCATATATCGTTTTGAATTATGGTTTTCTCTGGCTATATCCCCAAGAGTGGGATTGCTGGGTCATATGGTAGTTCTGTTTCTAGATTTTTAAGGAACCTCCATACTATTCTCCACAGTGGCTATATCAATTTACATTCCCACCAACAGTGTAAGAGGGTTCCCTTTTCTCCACACCCTCTCCAGCATTTATTGTTTGTAGATTTTTTTTTTAAGTTGTTGGGAGTAGGAGTTTAGTAATTTATTTATTTATTGTTGCTATGTTGGGTCTTTGTTTCTGTGCGAGGGCTTTCTCTAGTTGTGGCAAGCGGGGGCCAGTCTTCATTGCATTGTGTGGGCCTCTCACTATCGTGGCCTCTCTTGTTGTGGAGCACAGGCTCCAGACGCGCAGGCTCAGTAGTTGTGGCTCATGGGCCTAGTTGCTCCATGGCATGTGGGATCCTCCCAGACCAGGGCTCGAGCCCATGTCCCCTGCATTAGCAGGCAGATTATCAACCACTGCGCCACCAGGGAAGCCCCCGTTTGTAGATTTTTTGATGATGGCCATTCTGAAGTTTGAGGTGATACCTAATTGTAGTTTTGATGTGCATTTCTCTAATAATTTTTGATGTTGAGCATCTTTTCATGTGCCTTTTGACCATCTGTATGTCTTCTTTGGAGAAATGTCTATTTAAGTCTTCTGTCCATTTTTTGATTGGGTTGTTTTTTTTTTGATATTGAGCTGCATGAGCTGTTTGTATACTTTGGAGATTAGTCCCTTGTCAGTTGCTCCATTTGCAAATATTTTTTCCCATTCTGAGGGTTGTCTTTTCATCTTGTTTATGGTTTCCTTTGCTGTGCAAAAGTTTTAAAGTTTAATTAGGTCCCATTTTCTTATTTTTACTTTAATTACTCTGGGAGGTGGGTCAAAAAAGATCTTGCTATGATTTATAACAAAGAGTGTTCTGCCTATGTTTTTCTCTAAGAGTTTTATAGTGTCCAGCCTTACATTGAGGTCTTTAATCCATTTTGAGTTTATTTTTGTGTATGGTCTCAGGGAATGTTCTAATTTCATTCTTTCACATGTAGCTGTCCAGTTATCCCAGCACCACTTATTGAAGAGACTGTCTTTTCTCTATTGTATATTCTTGCCTACTTTGTCATAGATTAGATGACCATATGTGTGTGGGTTTATCTCTGGGCTTTCTATTCTGTTCCATTTTGATCTATATTTCTGTCTTGTACCAGTACCATACTGTCTTGATTACTGTAGCTTTGTAGTATAGTCTAAAGTCAGGGAGCCTAATTCCTCCAGCTCCATTTTTCTGATTCCTCCAGCTCCATTTTTCTTTCTCAACATTGCTTTGGCTATTAAGGGTCTTTTGTGTTTCCATACAAACTCTAAAGTTTTTTGTTCTAATTCTGTGAAAAATGCCATTGGTAATTTGATAGGGATTGTACTGAATCTGTTGATTGCTTTGGGAGTATAGTCATTTTCACAATATTGATTCTTCCAATCCAAGAACATGGTATATCTCTCCATCTGTTTGTGTCATCTTTTATTTCCTTCGTCAGTATCTCATAGTTTTCTGTGTACAAGTCTTTTGCCTCTTTAGGTAGGTTTATTCTTAGGAATTTTTATTGTTGTTGCAGTGGTAAATGGGATTGCTTCCTTAATTTCTCTTTCTGATCTTTCATTGTTAGTGTATAGGAAACACAAGCCTTAAATGAAACATTAGGCCAGATAGACTTAATTGATATTTATAGGGCATTCCACCTGAAAGCAGCAGAATACCCTTTTTTCTCAAGTGTGCATGAACATTCCCCAGGATAGATCACATCTTGGGTCACAAATCAAGCCTCAGTAAATTTAAGAAAATTGAAATTTTATCAAGCATCTTTTCCAACCACAACATTATGAGAAAAAAGTCAATTGCAGGAAGAAAAACTGTAAAAAACACAAACACATGGAAGCTAAACAGTAGGCTACTAAATAACCAATGGATCACTGAAGAAATCAAAGAGGAAATCAAAAAATACATAGAAATAAATGACAACGAAAGCACAATGATGTAAAACATATGGGATATAGCAAAAGCAGTTCTAAGAGGATAGTTATAGCAATACAATCCTACGTCGAGAAACAAGAAAGATCTCAAATAAACATACTAAACTTATACCTAAAGCAAGTAGAGAAAGAAGAACAAAGAAAACCCAAAGTTAGTAGAAGGAAAGAAATCATAAAGATCAGAGCAGAAATAAATGAAATAGAGATGAAGAAAATAACAGCAAACATAAATGAAACTCAAAGCTGGTTCTTTGAGAAGATATGCAAAATAGATAAACCTTTAACCAGACTCATCAAGAAAAAAAGGGAGAGGACTCAAATCAATAAAATTAGAAATGAAAAAGGAGAAGTAAGAACTGACACAGCAGAAATATAAAGGATCATAAGAGACTATGACAAGCAACTCTATGCTGATAAAACGGACAACCTGGAAGAAATGGACAAATTCTTAGAAACGTAAAACCTTCCAAGATGCACCAAGAAGAAATCGAAAATATGAATAAACTAATTACAAGTAATGAAATGGAAACTGTGATTAAAAATCTTCCAATAAACAAAAGTCCAGGACCAAATGGCTTCACAGGTGAATTCTATCAAACGTTTAGAGAAGAGGCAACACCTATCCTTTTCAAACTCTTCTAAACATTTGCAGAGGGAGGAACACTCCCTAACTCATTCAACGAGGCAACTATCACCCTGATACCAAAACCAGACAGAGATATCCCCCCAAAATAAAACTACAGGCCAATATCACTGATGTATGGAGATGCAAAATTCCTCAACAAAATACTAGCAAACTGAATCCAACAGCACATTAAAAATTTCATGCAGCATCATCAAGTGGGATTTATCCCAGGGATGCAAGGATTCTTCAATATATGTAAATCAATCAATGTGATGCACCATATTAACAAATTGAAGAATAAAAACCGTATGACCGTCTCAGTAGATGCAGAAAAAGCTTTTGACAGAATTCAACACCAATTTATGATGAAAACTCTCCAGGAAGTGGGCATAGATTGAACCTACCTCAACATAATGAAGGCCATATATGAGAAACCCACAGCAAACATCATTCTCAATGGTGAAAAACTGAAAACATTTCCTCTAGGATCAGGAATAAGACAAGGATGTCCACTCTCACCACTATTATTCAACATAGTTTTGGAAGTCCTAGCCATGGCAATTGGAGAAGAAAAAGAAATAAAAGGAATCCAAATTGGAAAACAAGAAGTAAAACTGTCACTGTTTGCAGATGACATGATACTATACATGGAAAATCCTAAAAATGCCACCAGAAAACTGCTATAGCTAATCCATGAATTTGGTAAAGTTGCAGGATACAAAATTAATACTCAGAAATCTCTTGCATTCCTTTACACTAACAATGAAAGGGTCTTGTTTTTGTATACATTCAGCCACTCTATGTCTTTTGATTGGAGCATTTAATCTATTCACATTTAAAGTAATTATCAATAAAGATGTACATATTGCCATTTTTTAAATTGTTTTCACATTTTTTTTGTTTGTTTAGATTTTTTAAATTTCTTTTTTCTTCTTTTGTTCTTTACCACTGTGATTAGATGACTATCTTTAGTGTTATGTTTGGATTCCTTTATTTTTTATGTCTGTGTATCTATTACAGATTATTGGTTTGTGGTTGCCATGGGGTTTATATATAGCTATATGTGTATGTATGTAAGTATGTAGATATGTAGGTGTGTATCTATATCTATCTATATATATGATTATTTTAAGTTGATCATCTCAATTTCAAATGCATTTTAACAACTCTGCATTTTTTGCATTTTTACTCCCACCCATCCACATTTAGTATTTTTGACATTATATTTTACATCATTTTATTTTGTGTATCCCTTGACTCCTTATCGTGCTTACAGGTGATTTTACTACTTTTATCTTTCAGTCTTACCACTAGCTTTATACATGGTTGATTTACTACCCTTACTGTATATTGGCCTTTACCAACGAGATTTTTCTTTTTGTAATTTTTATGTTTCCTCTAGTTGTGGCATTTTTCTCTTTTGCTTTGAGAAATTCCTTTACATTTCTTATAAATCTGGTTTGGTGGTGCTAATTTCTTTTAGCTTTTGCTTGTCTGTAAAACTTGATCTCTCCAGCAAATCTGAATGAAAGCCTTGCTGGGTAGAATATTCTTTTTTATGGGTTTTCCCTTTTCATCACTTTAAGTATATCATGCTACTACTCCCTTCTGACCTGCAGAGTTTCTGCTGAAAAGTCAGCTGATAGCCTTATGGAATTTCCCTTATATATTACTTGTTGCTTTTCCCTTGCTGTTTTTAATATTCTCTCTTTACCTCTTTCTGACCATTTTAATTACAATGTGTCTTGGTGTCATCCTCTTTGGGCTAATCCTATTTGGGACTCTGTGCTCCCTGGACCTGGATGTTTATTTCCTTCCCTATGTCAAGGAAGTTTTCAGCTATTATGGACCTGGATGTTTATTTCCTTCCCTATGTCAGGGAAGTTTTCAGCTATTATGGCTTCAAATATTTCTCTGCCCCTTTCTCTCTCTCTTTCCTTCTGTGATGCCTAGAATGCGAATGTTAGTACACTTCATTTTGTCCCAAAGGTCTCTTAAACTGTCCTCATTTCTTTTTACTCTATTATTTTTTCTGTTTAGCTTCAGTGATTTCCAGTGCTTTGTCTTCTAGCTTGCTGATCTGCTCTTAGGTATTATTAATCTAATATTGATTCCTTCTAGTGCATTTTTAATTTCAGTTATTGTGTTTTTCAACTTTGGTTCTTTATATTTTTAACTTTATGCCATATATATATATATATATATATATATACACACACACACAACGTATGTGCTATTTCTTCTTTAACCATTCATCTTTTAATGGACATTTAAGTTGCTTCCATATTTTGGCTTTGTAAATAATGCTGCTGTGAACATTGGGGGGCATGCATTTTTTTGAATTAGTTGTTTCATTTTCTTTAAGTATATACCTGGGTGTAGACTTGCTGAATCATATGGTAGTTCTCTTTTTAGTTTTTTGAGGAAGCTCTGTGCTGTTTTCCACAATGGCTGCGCCAAGTTATATTCCCACTAATAGTGTACAAGCATTCCCTTTACTCCACATCCTTACCAATATTTGTTATTTATGGTCTTTTTAATGATAGCCATTCTGACAGATGTGGGGTGATAGTTCATTGTGGATAAGAAATACATATATACTTCTTATACCACTAGTGAAATTGACTGTTTTTATGTTAAGCAGGCACTTTTTTTTTTTTTTTCCCTTTGCAGTACGTGGGCCTCTCACTGCCGTGGCCTCCCCCGCTGCCGAGCACAGGCTCCGAACGTGCAGGCTCAGCGGCCATGGCTCACAGGCCCAGCCACTCCACGGCATGCAGGATCCTCCCGGACTGTGGCATGAACCCGCGTCCCCTACATCGGCAGGTGGACTCCCAACCACTGTGCCACCAGGGAAGCCCAAGCAGGCACTTCTAATTCTTATTCTATGAGAATACAATCTACTATTGGTTCTCCATTTTTTCCCTTTGATTTGTAAGCATTAGTAACATTAAACATTTTTCATTAATATATGTTACTAAATTATTTTCCAGTCAATAGTTTGTTAATTGTTAGGTACCTTTTGCTTTTGAAGGAGTGTATTGAAAGAATTAGACCACCAATTGACCTTTGAGCTGGACCTGGGGAATTGGAGGTTCCTTACCCCCTCCTTGTCCTTAGAATGTATGTTACACCCATCATTCACACACTAGGAGCTATTCCAAAGACATAGTCTTGAGAGAGTAAGATGTTGTTGAGACCATCTGGACTGAATATGTGACTGAACCCTATTAAGGCCTCTATATAGACATTTAAGAATCCACGGGCAGGTGCAGAGATCTACTCATGTTCCTGCCATTCAAGACAAGCATCCTATGTAAGTTACTTCATTTATTAAAACTGCCACCTACCAATCTGGAGTACTGCCTCTTTCTCTGGTCTCTCCTTGCCCTTTGTGGAAAGTGGCAGTTTTAGATTTCATCTGGGAAGCTCCTGAGGCTGTGAACCAGAATTTGCTCATGTCCAACAGAACTCATAAATGTTTTCAATATTTCTCCACTAAGAGTGGAAATTTCTCTTTCTGTAGATAATTTAATCTGTGTTCTGTCTGTGCCAGTCCCCTGCTCCCGCCTTGTCTTTTCTGTACAATCTCTCCTAACTTTTGGCTCAGGCAGGTCTGGAGATGGCTTTGTTGGTTTGAATATTTATTTCTCCACTTACATATACTCAGAAGTTTGAAGAATTCTCTGTCTCCTAGTTATACTGTAGATGTGGGTTATGGGTAGTTTTATTTATCCTTTTTTAAATATATATGAAGGATATCTGGAGAGATTCAACCTTAGACAGCTGCCGTCACCATGGAAAAGCTTCTCTTATGCCTTTTGTAGTGAAGAATGGTAAAACACTAAAGACTACTTCTAAGAGTTCAATGACTCACTTAAATACTGAATATACCCCTTATATTAAACATCTCTGTCTGCTTACTTTATAGCTTTAAAACTACAATGTTAGAATTGGTTGTAGGAGACCTGAATGACTCCAACACTTTGAGCAGCTTTTTATTAGGACTTTTATCCTTTCCCATCTCTTGATCATATTATTCACTACTCAGAAAAAGAAATTAGTGATTTTTGGACATATTTCTTGAAGTAATACTTTCCAGAATCAAATGTAGCCAAATGGTTGATTTAGAATTATTTGCCACTATCTCTCAATTTGAGACATTTAAACTTTCCACCTTTGAATATGATATTTGGATGCGGTTTCTAAATATACACAACAATTTTTATCTTAGTTTCATTTGGTGTACAAAAAGGAATCTTCAGTAAGTAATATTTTCCTAAATGTGGTGTTCATATTTTGTACAAATATATGGAAGAATTTGCCACAGCAGAAAACACTTGATATTTTTCTCAGAAACTCACAATTGTAAGAATTTTCTAATGCAGTAGAAATAAAGTAAGGAAATGAACTCGTTGGATGTGAAACAATCTTTGAGTTAATGAACTAGTTGGATGTGAAACAATCTTTGAGTTAATATATTCTGCTTGGATCCAGAAATAGAGAGATATCTTGGAATAAGCTTGTAATGTCATTCCTATCACTGATAGGAAAAATATTGTAATTCTGAACATTTTTATAATAAAAAATTATCACAATGTTTTTTAAGCTTACTAAAGTTTGGAGGTCAGTATATGCAACAAGCACTCATTGAATGTGTTCCATAAATGCCAAAAGTTTGAGAATCACTGGTATAAAATTAAGATTTTATTGGATTTCACCCTATTTTTTCCTATTTTCCAAACACCATTTAATAATCAATCCATTCCTTCTCATTGGGCTAGTGCATCATCATTATTTTTGTGTTCTTTTATGTATTTCAATCTGTCTCATTGCCTTCTAACTATTTTCTACACAGTACAGTCTGGAATTCGTGTGTGTGAGTGCTTCTATGGCACTGTTTAATTTATTATGACTTTATTAAAAATCTTATTATAGAAAAAGAGGGGTTATTTGCTCTTTTTCCTTTATGACTGATTTTAAAAACAGCTCTCTTGGCCCTTTCCATCACTTTTCAGAGATCGTCTTTTGGTCACCTGCATTTGCCCTTTAAGGAACATTTTGAGAGGAAATATATTTGATCATCAAAAGCTTTCTCATGGGACCTCTTCTGACTTGACCTCAGAGGTCTCCAAGGAAAATAAAATTATTCTCAATATCGTAGATAACTTTCTGTAACTGTATTCCATGGAAACATTTTATAAAAAATCCTTAGCTAGTACAACACGCTAGAAGGATATGTTCACTTAGTCATTTGCTTCAGTTGATTTGAATTTTGTTAACTTGTTTTTCCTCTCTTCTCCCATCTTTCCTTTCATTCTTTCCTTTCTTCCTTCTTTTATCTCCAAATTTCCTTTTCCTACTCTCTCTTAAACCCAATTAATCAGGTTTTATCTCCATCATACCAATAATCTCTGTATGTTAAAGTCACCAATGACCTCCAACTTGCTGAATCCAATGCTTTTTCTCAGGTCTCATCTTTTTTGACCTAGCAGCTGTTTTTCCTTGAAGTACTTTCTCCTCTTGGCTCCTTTGACAACTCACTTTCCTGGTATTCTTTTTTTTGCGGTACGCGGGCCTCTCACTGTTGTGGCCTCTCCCATAGTGGAGCACAGGCATCGGACGCGCAGGCTTGGCAGCCATGGCTCATGGGCCTAGCCGCTCCGCGGCATGTGGGATCCTCCCGGACCAGGGCACGAACCCGTGTCCCCTGCATCGGCAGGCAGACTCTCAACTACTGCGCCACCAGGGAAGCCCTTGCCTGGTATTCTTATTAATTTTCTGGCCACCAACTTTCTGGTTCTTTCTCATTCTCTAACATCTCAGTATGAGGATGCCTTGATCTCGACTGGCTCTCAGTTATTTCTCTGACCTCATCTCTTAATACTCTCTCTTATTTCTTCACTCAAGCTATACTGGTGGCCTTGTAGTTTCAAGAAATGGTGGACATGCTGTTGCATCAAGACCTACACAATTTCTCTTATCTGCCTGGAATACTCTTTTTTCATATGTCCAAAAGGTACATTCTAGCACTTACTTCTGGTCTTCACTCAGAGGTCACCTTCTCAACAAGGACTTCTCTGACCATTCTCTTTGCAGTACAACACATATACTCTCTTCCAACCACTGCAAATCACATTCTGTTTTACAGCTTATTTTTTCCCTTTAGAACTTAATACTTTCTTGAATAATACACACACACACACACACACCTTACCTTATTTATTGTTTGTCTCCCCAACTAAAATATAAAATCCAACGAATTCATGAATTCTTATATTTGATCCACTACAGTATAACCAGCACCTGAGAAAAAGTTCATGACTCTAATTATTATATATTTGTTTTTTTTTTTTTTTTTAAACATCTTTATTGGGGTATAATTGCTTTACAATGGTGTGTTAGTTTCTGCTTTACAACAAAGTGAATCAGCCATACATATACATATGTTTCCATATATATATATTTGTTGAATAAATTAATGAATAATTTTCACATTCTCTGTCATTAATGTTTACTCTTTTTATTTGCTTTGCATATATTTATATTTATGGTAGCTATTAAAATTTTTTGTGCTTTATCCCGTGTATCTAGGTTTACAGTTTGTCTTTTTTAGTTTTAGTCTTGTAGGCTGCACATTTCTATAGAATTAATTCCATGTATTTCCTGGGTCATTGATATATAGAATTAACTTTTGGTTTTCTTTGTTAATTAAAGTGCTTTAGCTGGGTGCAAAATTTCGAGATTCACAAAGTTTCCTCTCAAAACTAAGCATTGTTCCTTTATCTTCTCCATTTAATCCTGCAGAGCAGAAACATGAGCTGGCCAGATTTGCTGTTTGTATACAGCATTTTTTTTTAGCAAGCTGTTTGAATAATAATTTTTTTACTTTATTTTTATAATTTTCAAAATTTAAATGAGATAAAATAGATTTATGTACTATTCTCCTTTCATCAGTACTATCTGGGACAGTTTGATGGTACCATCCCCAACAGTCACAGCAATTTTCTTTAGATATATAACTCTAGATATTTTTTCTCTTTTCATGTTTTATTTGTTCCTTATAAACACCTTTGAGCTCTTATCTTCACTTTATATCTGTTACATTTATCTTGTCATTTTTGTTATTTTATCTTTCAGGTACATAGTCTAAAAATTTTAATTTATTGATTTAGTAAGTCTGTTTTAATACTTATCGTTTGCTTTGAAGTCCAAAAGTATGGAGTTCAATTTAATACAGTTTAACATTTAGCTTCCTGGCAATTTTACCTTCTATCACTCTGAAATATTTAGTTTTATTTACCTTTGATTATGTCCTGGGTATCTTTCATTTCGGCCTGTTTTCTTCCTGTGGATATCTGCACGTATTTCATGGAAATCTCTACTTGTATTATTTTGAACACAAACAATAACCATTTTCAGGTTTTTTCTCTTATTCCAGAAATAAGTTATTTTCAGAGTGTTTTTTCCTTTTCTGAGTCTACAAAATAATCTTTTATCTAGTGTTTAAGTAGTTTTATTCAGGACTCATTCCTTTTTTTCCTTTATATTCATACTTCAAGGATGAAAAAACTTATCTCCTTCTCCTAAGGCATTTTCTTATTTTCTAAAGCTCTAAACTAAAGCACTATTTGAAAAATTACAGTCCTATAATTATAATAATTACATATTATATAATAATTACAATCCTTGTACTTCTATCAGTGATATACCTCCATGTACATCAGTTTATATAAATATCAATACAAGTAAACTGTACCTTCCAAAGTACCACCTTGTGCCTAATTCAACAGAATCCACATTTTCCTGGCTTTTTGTAGAATGGCAGTTAACTGATTTTGAGGGAAGGGGTATAGAGTCAGTCTTCTACAGTGAAAGTGGTTCTCATCTATATAGAGAAGGCTATTTTGCATCTTGAAACAGTCAGGAAGAAGGTAAACTTCTTTTTCTTCTTACCTTGTCTTTGAGGGTAGAATGGTTTCTGTATTTCAGAGGTATATAGAGCATTAACTGAATTGTTAATACAAGCCTCATTATCTTTATTTTTATAATGTTGGTGTTTCAGATTTTGATGATTGGTTGATGTTAGTTTAAGATTTCAGTGCTGCTATGCGTAACTAGTATCTTCTATGCTTTCCCTTTAATTTCTGTGGTGAGCTATGTGACACTAAACTGGGAGTCGATTAGATATCATTGTAACCATAAATCCTGTCTAAGAGAAGGGGCTCCCTGCCTGGGCCAGTTACCCTGTCTGGGAGCATTTGTCCAATACCCAGTCTGGGTCCTCCTGCCAGTGTCCAGGCCTGTCTGAAGAGGCAGATCTTAGCTGGCGGTGCCCTCAGGGCAAGGTCCCCGGAACCTTCCCAGCCATCATCACGGGGGGAGCCAGGCGCCCGGGACCTAACTGACCCTTAGGTTCCTCAGACCACCTAAAAGTAGGGGGGGTTGCTGGGTCCTGTAGACTGTGACTCATGTGGACTGCCCCTGCCACTAGGTTGAGGAGGAGGGAGTAGGGGAGAGTTTCTCTGGAGCCCTTCAGGACACAGCCCTCAGCCTGTTCCCCAGATTCCCCAGCTCACCCGTCAGCTTAAGGCCAGAAGGCCTAGAGGGCTCCAGGGAGAAGGCCGCGATCCTGCCTCTTACTGCACTCTCTCCACTGTGAGGGCCACCACCTGCCCCACTCGGGCCCTGTTCTAGCAGTCTCCAGATAACGGTTATCCGGTAATGGCTGTGTGCCAACGGCTGTGCTCCCACCCCACCCCATTACGGTACAAGACACGTGTTCAGATTTAGTAATGGAGATTCTTTTTTTTTTTTAAATATATATATATGTATATTTTACATCTTTATTGGAGTATAATTGCTTTACAATGGTGTGTTAGTTTCTGCTTTATAACAAAGTGAATCAGCTATACATATACATATGTTCCCATATGTCTTCCCTCTTGCGTCTCCCTCCCTCCCACTCTCCCCATCCCACCCTTCCAGGCTGTCACAAAGCACCGAGCTAATATCCCTGTGCCTTGCGGCTGCTTCCCCCTAGCTATCTACCTTACTACGTTTGTTAGTGTGTATATGTCCATGACTCTCTCTCGCCCTGTCAAAGCTCACCCTTCCCCCTCCCCATATCCTCAAGTCCGTTCTCCAGTAGGTCTGTGTCTTTATTCCTGTCTTACCCCTAGGTTCTTCATGACATTTTTTTTTCTTAAATTCCATATATATGTGTTAGCATACGGTATTTGTCTTT
Organism: Neophocaena asiaeorientalis asiaeorientalis; assembly: GCF_003031525.2. NCBI lineage: Eukaryota > Metazoa > Chordata > Mammalia > Artiodactyla > Phocoenidae > Neophocaena > Neophocaena asiaeorientalis. The sequence continues at coordinate 2,814,095 of NW_020172366.1, forward strand.
CTCTTTCTGACTTACTTCACTCTGTATGACAGACTCTAGGTCTATCCACCTCATTACAAATAGCTCAATTTCGTTTCTTTTTATGGCTGAGTAATATTCCATTGTATATATGTGCCACATCTTCTTTATCCATTCATCCGATGATGGACATTTAGGTTGTTTCCATCTCCTGGCTATTGTAAATAGAGCTGCACTGAACATTTTGGTACATGACTCTTTTTGAATTATGGTTTTCTCAGGGCATATGCCCAGTAGTGGGATTGCTGGGTCATATGGTAGTTCTATTTGTAGTTTTTTAAGGAACCTCCATACTGTTCTCCACAGTGGCTGTATCAACTTACATTCCCACTGAGTGTGCAAAAGGGTTCCCTTTTCTCCACACCCTCTTCAGCATTTATTGTTTCTAGATTTTTTGATGATGGCCATTCTGACTGGTGTCAGATGATATCTCATTGTAGTTTTGATTTGCATTTCTCTAATGATTAATGATGTTGAGCATTCTTTCATGTGTTTATTGGCAGTCTGTATGTCTTCTTTGGAGAAATGTCTATTTAGGTCTTCTGCCCATTTTTGGATTGGGTTGTTTGTTTTTTTGTTATTGAGCTGCATGAGCTGCTTATAAATTTTGGAGATTAATCCTTTGTCAGTTGCTTCATTTGCAACTACTTTCTCCCATTCTGAGGGTTGTCTTTTGGTCTTGTTTATGGTTTCCTTTGCTGTGCAAAAGCTTTGAAGTTTCATTAGGTCCCATTTGTTTATTTTTGTTTTTATTTCCATTTCTCTAGGAGGTGGGTCAAAAAGGATCTTGCTGTGATTTATGTCAAAGAGTGTTCTGCTTATGTTTTCCTCTAAGAGTTTGATAGTTTTTGGCCTTACATTTAGGTCTTTAATCCATTTTGAGTTTATTTTTGTGTATGGTGTTAGGGAGTGTTTTAATTTCTTCTTTTACATGTAGCTGCCCAGATTTTCCAGCACTACTTATTGAAGAGGCTGTCTTTTCTCCACTGTATATTCTTGCCTCCTTTATCAAACATAAGGTGACCATATATGCGTGGCTTTTCTCTGGTATTTCCATCCTGTTTCACTGATCTATATTTCTGTTTCTGTGCCAGTACCATTCTGCCTTGATTACTGTAGCTTTGTAGTATAGTCTGAAGTCAGGAAGCCTGATTCCTCCAGCTCCGTTTTTCTTTCTCATGATTCATTGGCTATTTGGGGTCTTTTGTGTTTCCATACAAATTGTGAAATTTTTTGCTCTAGTTCTGTGAAAATTGCCAGTGGTAGTTTGATAAGGATTGCACTAAATCTGTAGATTGCTTTGGGTAGTCTAGTAATTTTCAGAATGTTGATTCTTCCAGTCCAAGAACAGGTATATCTCTCCATCTATTTGTATCATCTTTAATTTCTTTCATTAGTGTCTTATAATTTTCTGCATACAGTTCTTTTGTCTCCTTAGGTAGGTTTATTCCTAGATATGTTATTCTTTTTGTTGCAGTGGTAAATGGGAGTATTTTCTTGATTTCACTTTCAGACTTTTCATCATTAGTGTATAGGAATGCCAGAGATTTCTGTGCATTAATTTTGTATCCTGCTACTTTACCAAATTCATTGATTAGCTCTAGTAGTTTTCTGGTAGCATCTTTAGGATTCTCTATGTATAGTATCATGTCATGTGCAAACAGTGACAGCTTTACTTCTTCTTTTCCGATTTGGATTCCTTTTATTTCCTTTTCTTCTCTGATTGCTGTGGCTAAAACTTCCAAAACTATGTTTAGTAAGACTGGTGAGAGTGGGCAACTTTGTCTTGTTCGTGATCTTAGTGGAAATGCTTTCAGTTTTTCACCATTTAGGACGATGTTGGCTGTGGGTTTGTCATATATGGCCTTTATTATGTTGAGGAAAGTTCCCTCTATGCCTACTTTCTGCAGGGTTTTTATTATAAATGGGTGTTGAATTTTGTCGAAAGCTTTCTCTGCATCTACTGAGATGATCATATGGTTTTTCTCCTTCAGTTTGTTAATATGGTGTATCACATTGATTGATTTGCGTATATTAAAGAATTATTGCATTCCTGGAATAATCCCCACTTGATCATGGTGTATGATCCGTTTAATGTGCTATTGGATTCTGTTTGCTAGTATTTTGTTGAGGATTTTTGCATCTATGCTCATTAGTGATATTGGCCTATAGTTTTCTTTTTGTGACATCCTTGTCTGGTTTTGGTATCAGGGTGATTGTGGCCTCATAGAATGCGATTGGGAGTGTTCCTCCCTCTGCTATATTTTGGAAGAGTTTGAGAAGGATAGGTGTTAGCTCTTCTCTAAATGTTTGATAGAATTCGCCTGTGAAGCCGTCTGGTCCTGGGCTTTGGTTTGTTGGAAGACTTTTAATCACAGTTTCAATTTCAGTGTTTGTGATTGCTCTGTTCATATTTTCTATTTTTTCTTGATTCAGTCTTGGCAGGTTGTGCATTTCAAAGAATTTGTCCACCATTTGCATGAAATATCTTTTTGCATCCCCTTACTTTCAATTTGTATGTGTTTCTAGGTCTGAAGTGGGTCTCTTGTAGACGGCAAATATATTGGTCTTGTTTTTGTATCCATTCAGTCAGTTTGTGTCTTTTGGTGGGAACATTTAGTCCATTTACATTTAAGGTAATTATCGATATGTATGTCCCTATTCCCATTTTCTTAATTGTTTTGGGTTCGTTATTGTAGTCTTTTCCTTCTCTTCTGTTTCTTGCCTAGAAAAGTTCCTTTAGCATTTGTTGTAAAGCTGGTTTGTTGGTGCTGAACTCTCTCAGCTTTTGCTTGTCTGTAAAGGTTTTAATTTCTCCATCAAATCTGAATGAGATCCTTGCTGGGTAGAGTAATCTTGGTTGCAGGTTTTTCTCCTTCATCACTTTAAATATGTCCTGCCAGTCCCTTCTGACTTGCAGAGTTTCTGCTGAGAGATCAGCTGTTAACCTTATGGGGATTCCGTTGTGTGTTATTTGTTGTTTTTCCCTTGCTGCTTTTAATATGTTTTCTTTGTATTTTATTTTTGATAATTTGATTAATATTTGTCTTGGCATATTTCTCCTTGGATTTTTCCTGTTTGGGACTCTCTGTGCTTCCTGGATTTGATTAACTATTTCCTTTCCCATATTAGGGAAGTTTTCAAGTATAATCTCTTCAAATATTTTCTCAGTCCCTTTGTTTTTCTCTTCTTTTTCTGGAACCCCTATAATTCCAATGTTGGTGCGTTTAATGTTGTTCCAGAGGTCTCTGAGACTGTCCTCAGTTCTTTTCATTCTTTTTTCTTTATTCTGCTCTGCAGTGGTTATTTCCACTATTTTATCTTCCAGGTCCCTTATCCGTTCTTCTGCCTCAGTTATTCTGCTATTGATCCCATCTAGAGTATTTTGAATTTCATTTATTTTGTTGTTCATCATTGCTTGTTTTATCTTTAGTTATTCTAGGTCCTTGTTAAATGTTTCTTGCATTTTGTCTATTCTATTTCCAAGATTTTGGATCATCTTTACTATCATTATTCTGAATTCTTTTTCAGGTAGACTGCCTATTTCCTCTTCATTTGTTAGGTCTTGTGGGTTTTATCTTGCTCCTTCATCTGCTGTGTGTTTTTCTGTCTTCTCATTTTGCTTATCTTACTGTGTTTGGTGTCTCCTTTTTCCAAGTTGCAGGTTCGTAGTTCCAGTTCTTTTTGGTGTCTGTCCCCAGTGGCTAAGGTTGTTTCAATGGGTTGTGTAGGCTTCCTGGTGGAGGGGACTAGTGCCTGTGTTCTGGTGGATGAGGCTGGATCTAGTCTTTCTGGTGGGCAGGTCCACGTCTGGTGGTGTGTTTTCGGGTGTCTGTGGACTTATTAATGATTTTAGGCAGCCTCTCTGCTAATGGGTGGTGTTGTGTTCCTGTCTTGCTAGTTGTTTGGCATAGGATGTTCAGCAGTGTAGCTTGCTGGACGTTGAGTGAAGCTGGGTGCTGGTGTTAAGATGGAGGTCTCTGGGAGATTTTCGCCATTTGATAGTATGTGGAGCTGGGAGGTCTCTTGTGGACCAGTGTCCTGAAGTTGACTCTCCCACCTCGGAGGCACAGCAGTGACTCTTGGGTGGAGCACCAAGATCCTTTCATCCACATGGCTCAGAGTAAAAGGGAGAAAAAGTAGAAAGAAAGAATTAGTAGAAGAATGAAAGGGAGAAAGAAACGAAGGAAGGAGGGAGGGAGGGAGGAAAGGAGGGAGCAAGGAAGGAAGGAAGGAGGCAAGTAAGGAAAAAAGAAAGAAGATAAAGCCAAATAAAATTAAGTAAGATAAAATATAAAAAAGTTACTAAAATAAAAAAATAATTATTTAGAGAAAAAAATCTAAAATGGATAAACCAAAAAAATGGATGGATAGAACCCTAGGACAAATGGTGGAAGCAAAGCTATACAGACAAAATCTGACATAGAAGCATAAAGATACACACTTACCAAAAGAGGAAAAGGGGAAAAAAATCATAAATCTTGCTCTCAAAGTCCACCTCCTCAATTTGCGATGATTCATTATCTAAAGGAGGGAAGGAAGGAAAGAAAGAAAGACAATAAAGTAAAATAAAATAAAGTTATTGAAATAAAAAATTATTATTAAGCAAAAAATAATTAAAAGAAACAAAAAAAAATGGATGGATAGAACCCTAGGATCAAGGTGGAAGCAAAGCTATACAGGCAAAATCTCACACAGAAGCATACACATACACACTCGCAAAAAGAGGAAAAGGGGAAAAAATCATAAATCTTGCTCTCAAAGTCCACCTCCTTAATTCGGGATGATTCGTTGTGTAGTCATGTATTCCACAGATGCAGGGTACATCAAGTTGATTGTGGAGCTTTAATTCACTTCTTCTGAGGCTGCTGGGAGAGATTTCCCTTTCTCTTCTTTGTTCTCACAGCTCACAGGGGCTCAGCTTTGGATTTGGCCCCGCCTCTGCGTGTAGGTCGCCGGAGGGCGTCTGTTTTTCTCTCAGACAGGACGGGATTAAAGGAGCCTTTGATTCGGGGGCTCTGGCTCACTCAGGCCGGGGGGAGGGAGGGGCACGGAGTGTGGCGCGAGCCTGCGGAGGCAGAGGCCGGCGTGACGTTGCACCCGCCTGAGGCGTGCCGTGCGTTCTCCCGGGGGAGTTGTCCCTGCATCCCGGGACCCTGGCAGTGGCGGGCTGCACAGGCTCCCTGGAAGGGGGGTGTGGATAGTGACCTGTGCTCGCACACAGGCTGCTTGGTGGTGGCAGCAGCGGCCTTAGCGTGTCATGCCCGTCTCTGGGGTTCGCGCTTTTAGCCGCGGCTCGCGCCCGTCTCTGGAGCTCCTTTAAGCAGTGCTCTTAATCCCCTCTCCTTGCGCACCAGGAAACAAAGAGGGAAGAAAAAGTCTCTTTCCTCTTCAGCAGGTCCAGACTTTTCCCCGGACTCCCTCCCGGCTAGCTGTGGCGCACTAACTCCCTGCAGGCTGTGTTCACGCCGCCAACCCCAGTCCTCTCCCGGCCCTGCGACGGAAGCCCGAGCCTCAACTCCCAGCCCTGCCTGCCCCGGTAGGTGAGCAGACAAGCCTCTCGGACTGGTGAGTGCCGGTCGGCCCCGATCCTCTGTGGGGGAATCTCTACGCTTTGCCCTCCGCGCCCCTGTTGCTGTGCTTTCCTCCGCGGCTCCAAAGCTTCTCCCCGCCTCCGCCACCTGGAGTCTCTGCCTGCGAAGGGGCTTCCTAGTGTGTGGTAACCTTTCCTCCTTCACAGCTGCCTCCCACTGGTGCAGGTCCCGTCCCTATTGTTTTGTCTCTGTTTTTTCTTTTTCCCTACCCAGGTACGTGGGGGGTTTCTTGCCTTTTGGGAGGCCTGAGGTCTTCTGCCAGCATTCAGTAGGTGTTCTGTAGGAGTTGTTCCACGTGTAGATGTATTTCTGGTGTATCTGTGGGGAGGAAGGTGATCTCCACGTCTTACTCTTCCGCCATCTTCCCGGAAGTCCTGAGATTCTTGAATATGATAAAGGTTGTGCTAAATCCACTATGTTCTCCTATAGGAAAATATTGATATAGAAGGAATATACAACTGGGATAAAATATTTAATCAAAAATATTGAAATATTTAAAGCCTTATTTGGTAGATACTTAAAGCACCATCATGGAAAAAATAATACAGCTCTAAACAGCAGTTTCAATAACTGTAAAACAGAAAAATACAACTTCACAGGATGATAGTGAGATTGAAATGAAACAAGAAAATTTTAACTGCTCTTATTGAGGTATAATTGACATACAATAAGCTGCACACACAAAAAAAATAAGCTGTACATAGTTAAAATGTACAATTTGATAAATTTTTATATAAGTATATACCTGTAAAGTCATCACTATAATCATGAGAATGAACATATACTACAGCCACCAAATTTTCCTTGTGCTCTTCTGTAGGTTTTCCGTTTTGCCCCTCTTAGCTATATGTATCCCAGCTACAACTGATCTGCTTTCTCTCACTATAGATTATTTTCTGTCACTAGGTTAGTTTCATTTTCTAGCATTTTCCAGAAATAGAATCATACAGCACATACACATTTTTTGTCTGACTTTTTAAACTCAGCATAACTATTTTGAGATTCACCCATATTGTAGTGTGTTTAGCAGTTCATTTACTTTTATTGCTAAGTTGTATTCTGTTGTTTGGCTATACCATATTTTATTTGCTCATACACCTGATGATGGACATTTGGGTTGTTTCCAGTTTTTGGTTATTACAAAAAGAACAGCTAAGGACATGCGTGTATAAATCTTGTATGAGAGTATGATTTCTTCTTTCCAGTAAAAGCAGAAGATACACATATATTTAAATTTTTAAGAAATAAGACAATTTATATGAAAGTTTATTTTAGGGAATTATAAAATGCAACTTAAATGTATGTGATTGTTTAGAAATATACTTAGTTTGGCTGGTCAATGTGGAATAGATAAAATAATCTATTCAGTCTATTTAAATTATTAAATCAAAGCAAGCATATTATAGTACATGATTTGCAAAAACCTTGGACAAGACCTGAAAGACAAATAAAAAATGGATCAGTTAGGTGCTTCATTCAGAAGAACATTTTTATATAGTAACTGTCAACAAATTGTAAGTATATGGACATACATGCAGTGATTAAATTTACCTTTATGGTGTCACATATATGAAAGATCATTTTGTTTATCGTAAAAAGACATGGACTTCATTATCCTTAACTATTGCTCAGTCTCCTAAGACACTGCGTAAGGTGTGTTATCTCAGCTAATCTGTATTTGAAACAGAAAAGTCAGTACTAGTCCATTTTCTCTTTAGCAGATAGAATTAAATTAATAGAAAAATATTGAAGTTCTTAGAAAAATCAATAATAAATAAAAACAGTTTAAAATGTAAACATGAAATAAGGTGGAAAAGTTTATGGAGTCACATTGAGAGTGGTCTTGAGTCTATGCATATGGTTATGTCTATTTGTATGAGTCTATGTATATGGTTACTGTTTTGCTTAGTTACTTGTGTTCTCCTTAAGTTAGGTCCCAGTGGATAAGAGATTAGAAACATGATTATGTTACGACTGTCAAAAAGGAAATCACCAAGTAAGAGATAACAGGGAAAGAGAAAGACAGTGGAGGGGCCATCAAATCACTAGCAGGATGGGCTAATTGAGACTAGCAGAATTAGCTCCAGATTCCTAAGCAGCTTGCCTGCTTTAATATGATTATTTGAAGTAAAGATAATGACATTTTAAGAGTTTGTTAAACATCATTTTAAAAAGATAGAGTAATTTGATCCTTACTTTTAAAAACTTATGTTATAAAATTTCAAATATTCTGAATGAATAAAAGGCTTATACTATCTAAAAAATTGACATTTTGCTGTTTATTTTGTGGTGATATTAGGTAAAAGAGAGATTACTCTAACATCTTAGATCATGTAACATAGTAGAAAAATCCAATGAGATGAATAAGAAGGAACAGAAAAACAGCAATAATAAAGAAATAGCAAGAAATTATCAAGCCCAACTTCACATTTCAGAGATAAATTGAATACTGAAGTGTTGGGTTGACTTTCTCAAGGCCATTCAGTATATTAATAGCAAAATTTTGATATACTGACAAAAGATTTGTTCCCCTTCATTTATTCATTCATAATTTGGTACCATCACTACCTTAACATCATCTGACTGTTCAGTAGATATTTTGTCCTATCCAAAATAATCGTAAGACACATGGTCCTGTCCAAAACATTTAGCATGGACCAAATGTGCTCATGGATATTTTGAAAGGGACCAAATATCAAGGACCTTTTGGTGTGGGCCAAATGTCTTATGGACCAAATGTCTTACAGACGTTTTGGACAGGACCAAATGTCCTGCAAGGCATCTGACCAGATTCTCAGAAAAAGCCTGTAGTACCTTTTAGAAGAACACCTTTAGACTTACTGTCTGTTTTTTATTTACTCAAGTGTATATACTTTGAATGTTCAAAGTTTCCATTCAGAAATTTTGACAACTTCACCTTCTCTAATAACCCATTGTCTGCTATAGATAAGAAGCTTGCTAACCAAGGCTCTTAGCCCAGCCTGGCATCAATAGTGATGGTATTCTGACCTCAATCCAAAATCATTGATGGCAAACTTAACTCCTGTGAGGCTCAATGCCTGCTTATGGTCCTGGCTGCACACACAGGATCTTATTTGTATGAGTTCTGGCTCTACTGTCCTGAGCTTGTGAGTGATATAAGAGGTAGAATGAATGGTAGTAGAAAGTAAGGGCCTAGGTATGGGACTGATCTCAGCTTTACTGCTGATTATTATCCTTACTTACTATGTGATTCTGGGTATTGTTTTGTCTTCTAAGTTTATCTGTACTATAGATTTCTCATACGTAGAATAGGGATTATCATACCCCTTCCCAGTGTTGCCTTGATGATAGTCTATGATCTTGTAAATTGTCTGGTAGAAGAGGCACAATAGAGAGAATTCTTCATAAATAATAATTCCCTTTCCTTTCTGCTTCAGCTTAATTTCTGCTCTCCCACTGAATTTCTACACTGAGCAAAATCAGTGAGTTCTCTCCCCAGGCTCTGACTCTTCTGGTGATTTGAAAGCCCCTATGTTTCTTTAGATGGGCTTGGTCATTATCATTAGTGTACTCTTCATTTCAATTAAAAAAATAAACAATTGTTTTAAAAGACTACCATTCTTAACACTAAACATGATGACATAGTTAAATTATTCAATTTCATTTTTAAAAAATTATTTATTTATTTATTTATTTTTGGCTGTGTTGGGTCTTCGTTTCTGTGTGAGGGCTTTCTCTAGTTGCAGCGAGCAGGGGCCACTCTTCACTGCAGTGTGCGGGCTTCTCACTATCGCGCCTGTCTTGTTGCAGAGCACAGGCTCCGGACACGCAGGCTTCAGTAGTTGTGGCTCATGGGCCCAGTTGCTCCGCGGCATGTGGGATCTTCCCAGACCAGGGCTCGAACCCATGTCCCCTGCACTGGCAGGCAGATTCTCACCCACTGCACCACCAGGGAAGCCCCCAATTTCATTTTTAATATAATAGTACATGACTTTCTGGCAACTACTGATGTTTTAGTGGTCTAGGAGTGAAAGAGCCTATCTGACTGAAAAGTGTGATTAAGACAGACTCTTCTGCTTTAAAAGTGTTAACTTTGATATAGCAAATTTTCCTTTTTAAAATGTTGGAATTTTTTTTTCAATATTTCAAGTCTTGTTCAGGATTATATGTAATGTTTGATAATATAATTTCTTTTAAATTGTAAGTTTATGAGCATTAAAAATGGTACTGTTTGGTTACATTTTATATTATTATAGTTAGTAATAATAGATTTCTTATGATTATTCATGTTTTACATTATGTGAGTATTGTTAGCAATAGAAATAGTAGAATATGATTATATTACCACATTATCTTAATAGCCTGAACAACTTATTTGATAAAAATTGAATAATATGTAGTGCCTTTCGTTGATTTGTGTTCCATTTCATGCAGCATCATTAGAATTCATGGTATTTGATTGTGAAGAGTTTCCCCTTGATATATTTTGCCAATGGAAAAATATTCTAGCCCATAAACATCAGTACATTAATAAGAAATTGATGAAGTAGAGGTTTCTCCGTTGTCATTTAACTATACTAAGACAAACTACGCACCTTTTTTTTTTTACAAACTATTGAAACATCATGTTAAACTGCAGCTATTTTAAACCCAAGGTATGAAATTTCTCCAAGTAATTTAGCTATTCATTTACAATGACAAAATATTGCAACTCTAACCTCATATTTTTACCGTATATATATTGCAGTAGCAATTCACTTTGTTAATAAACTTGAACCAAGATTAATGTCCCAAATGTATGATTTGGAATGGAAAACCCTAAAAGTTACTGAAGCACTCTCTAGCCTTGAGCAGATAATGTACCCTCTCTCTGGAGTCTTCAAATTTGATCCTACATTGTAATAATTAACCATTTATATAGTTGCTATTACTGTGTTCAGCTACCAAAGAAACAGGTTGTCCTGTAAATAGGGAAATTACACATATGAAGTGCAACAAAGAGAGAAAGAGAGAGAGACTTAAGGTATTGGCTCACAGGATTCTGGAGGCTTGGAAAGTCCAAACTGCAGTATCAGCTACTAGGCTGGAGACCCAGGGAGGAGTTGATGCTGCAGCTTGAGTCTGAAGACATTTGGAGGCAGAATTTCCTCTTTCACGGGGGACCTCATGCTGTTTTATATTAAGGTCTCTGATTAATTGGATGAGACTCAACTACATTATGGAGGATAACCTACCTTACTCAAAATCTACTGATTTAAATGTTACTCTCATCTTAAAAATACCTCCTTAGAAACATCCAACAACAGTTTGACCAAATACCTGGGTACTGTGAACTAACCAAGTTGTCATATACAGTTAACCATCACAGAGGTTAAGCAAGAGCACAACATTGAATAAATGCACAGAGTGAGTAAATTTGGCTCAATCCCACGAGGTAGCTCTAAACACAGCCTAGGACACATTTTAAGAGTTATCCCAATCAGGGGACAAAGAGCTGGTGAACATATATATATATATATGGTACTTGTGTGAGCAGATAAAGCAATCCCAGTAGCCTAAGGGCATTCCTCTAACAAAGAGGTCTAGGCCTTGGCTCTTGGAATGACAGCACATCTGGAGCCAGTGTGTCCCCAAAAGGTAAAGAGATCCAATGGATCACCAACATTTGCATACACATAAGAGATTGGGGAAAACACATGAGGTTTAAGATACAATCTGGATCTAAATCATGAAGGTTTTGGGGGATATATCAAAGAATATGAATTTAATATAAAGGTAGGATATTGCTAGGTTTATCAGTGTCATTCTTTCTAAGGAATTATCATTTGAAACAATTCTTTATTATTCTTGGAGTCTCTAACTAAGGAGGTCTGAGATTAGGCATGTAATCTGGTTTAGGATTGATGTTTCAGGCTTGGGGACCCTTGAAAGATTTGCACAGGGGCAGATAATGATCATATTTATAATTTACAAAGAGCACAGCTGGAGTAGCTTGAAAGAAGACAAACCTGGAAGGAAAGATACTACTTTAGGACATTAAAATAGCAGTGTGCTTATGTGGGAGGGAGGTTCAGGATATATTTACGTGGCGAGTTTGGCAAAAGTGTCTAAAGTGAGAAGAGGAAGAGAAGGATTAGTCAATGATAATTTCCAAGTCACTGGCATGGGAGATGGAAGTGATAGTGATGTCAGACTCTGAAATATAAAACCTGGGAGCAGAATTTGGTGGGGAAGATAACGAAAGAGTTTCGAAGCATCAGTGGGACATCAAGGAAGAGATGGCTATTAATCAGTGTGTTAGTCTGGACTGCTATAGCAAAGTACCACAGATGAGGTGGTTTTTATACAGCAACAATTTATTTCTTACAATTCTGGAAATGGAAGCAAGGACAGGTTGCAAACTTCTTGTTTTCTCCTTACTTGGTATCCCTGTTTCCAGGTTGCAGACTTCTCGTTTTGTTCTCACTTGGTAGAAGGGGCAAGGGAGCTTACTTGTGACTCTTCGCACTGATCTCATTCATGAGGGCTCTGCTCTCATGATCTAATCACCTTCCAAAGGTCGATATCATCACATTGGGCATTAAGGTGTCAACATGTACTTTGGAGGGACACAAACATTCAGATCATAGCAGTTAGAGAGAAAGTATCTGAATAGAAGGTTCTAGACTGAGGGTAAAGTTTTTTGAGTTAGTAGTATAGATCAGATACCTCTGTGGTGACAGAGACCATATGGCCTACACAGCCAGAAGTATTTCCTGACTCCTTTCCTTGAAAGTTTGCAAACTCTTGGTGTAGATGGATAGTGGTTGAATCTTTGCATGTGGATAAATTGCCTAGGGAATGTGCGTGATGAGAATAGAAATGGCTGAGCACAAATATTTAAAGACAAGGAAAAAAGGAGCAGAAGTTATTGACTAAGAGCCAAAGACTTAGTGTAAGGACAAAAAAGCAATAGTTCAAAATCTATGTCTCTGTATTAGCCCATCTATATTTTACCTAGTCACCAATAAGTCGAAAGAAGGAGAGAGAAGCAGGCAGAATGCTTTTTCCCATTTTCTTTCCTCTTTGGTCTCTCTTTTCTCTCTTCTACATGCTTTCAAGAAAGAAGGTACTTGGTGGAAGAAAAAACAAAAATCATTCTGGAATAGTTCTAACCCTCTCAGAAGAAGTATAAAGAAATAAAAGCCCTTCTGAGACCTGGAACCCATTCAGGGTCACAGCCAACTGCAGGTCATGCATGTACATATCAATCACACACTCTGTTTTGCTTCTACATTTCTTTTAACCTCCACAATTTCCCTTTTGTTTACTTCATATGGGCTTTTCCTCAGAATAAAAACAAAGAGCACAGCACTTTGCCTAGGAAATAATATCCTGTTTCTTTTGCTGAGAGCTATATACTTGCAACAGTAATATAAGTGTGCTGCCCAGACTAGATTCTCACCAAACTTGTCACTTGTTGAAAGGGAGCCCTCTATTTGACTAGAAGAGACAGGGGCCAAATGAGCCTGATTCTTTCCTATGCTAGCCAGCAATGCAATTACAAAACTGGGGCTAAGGAAGGACAAAGCAGTCACTCACCCCTGCACACAAGGGCTGTGTCCTTGAAATAGTTGATTCTACTTGGGGCCCTGCCTTGGCCTGTTAACCAGACAGGACAGCGTGGGATTTCATAAATGACTGTAATTCGTTGGTGTTTTGTTGAGGCTTCTGAACTCAGTTGTTGAAAGAGGTGGTTCTTTTTCTTTGTGTCTCCTGATAAAGTCTCATGGTTTCCATAATCTTTGGAATTCATAATCTTTAGGTGATGCACTTTGTCAAAACAACAGGAAAGTGATGATTTGCAAGCCTCCTTTTCTCCACTGATGAGTTTAAAAATGGTGTCGTTTACTTCAATTGTGAAAAATGGAACTTTCCCCATATTTAAGCAGTGGTGTTGTCTTTTCATGCTGAAAAGCAATGGATTGTCACAAATGGACATCTTGCTATGAATAAAGATGGCAAATGAGTAAGTGACTTAGAAATATGCTTGACAAGTGGGAAACGGTTTGAATATAGAGTTTATACACTCTTCTGCCGTCAATTTGGGAGACCAAAGAAACCTGGCTGCAATGGTGGCCAACAGGTACATAAGCAGGAGCTCCCACGGTGTTCTCATGCTCCTCGAATTGCCAACAGAACCTTTTCAGTGTGCTCTTGTTTGGGAGATTGTGATTCAGTTCTCTGTTAGCTTGGGCATGATTTGATCCTGCTCCAAGGCGACACAGCCTCAGCAACCCTCTGCCATCAGAATCCTGCTCATAAGGAACAGTTGGAGACCATTCTTGAGCAAATGTCTTCTTAGTACTGAAGTTAAGTGTCCTGTGTGGGTCTCACCAATATGCTATTCCAAGAGACACTCACTGGCACCTGAAAGCTGATTCTGAGATCTGGGAAATAAAATAGAAGTTCGAGAGGAAGACTCCAAGGCCCCCTGTGCTCCTAAAGACCCTGTGTTCTCTCAGGGAAGCCTTGATGGTAAACTTTCTAGTTCTCATTTTCCTTATCTTTAAAGGTTGCTTAATGAATTAAGTAATATGGTGTAGAATTCCCGACACAGTGTAAAACTCAATAGTGCCTGTTATTACCATAAAACAGATTGCTAATATTATAGCACATAAAAAGTACTAGTTTTACTACATGGTTAATGTGGATGTGCTTGTTGCCCCATACTTGATTCGTCCTTTGATTTCATCATCTGCATCCTTATTAGACCAGTATTCAGAAAATGGTTTCTTGTGTAATTCTCACTCATGTACAATACAGACATACTATTCATTTTTCTCCATCTATCCTTGCATATTTCCTTATCAAAGTTTTATCTATACGTAAATTTAGAAAGGAAATGGAAGTCACTATAAATTCATATGCCCAAGCATAGCAATAATTTGTAATTGCCACATCAGTTAAGTGCAGATCAGGACAGCACCAACCATCACTCATGAAAGGCTTTCACACAGATCACAGATCATGGGTTCTGAGTTTTCCCCATGTGTTTCAATAAATCTTTTTTTTTTCTTTTTTCACTTAAGAGGATACTTAGAAGTACAAGAGTATGAGAATGATGTTATCAAAGGCTAAAGTTATAACCCCTATATTTTAGGAAAAAAAACAATTATTTGTGAATTTCTGCCACATTTCACAGCTGGCGGTGGCACGTGAGGGCGTGGCTGCCAAGATAACAAGAACCTGGATAAGGCAAATGAAAAAGAAAAGGGCTCAGCACAGTGATGGCAGAAGTGTGTGTCAATCTGGGTAACAGTTTTCCACGTATACTTTGTTTTTCCTCTGTCTGGGAACTAGCACAGGAAGTCTAAAAGAGGAAAACAAACCCAGATCTTCCCTACTTACTTTTAGTTCACTGGTGCTTGCACCAGTGTTACTTTTCCACTGTAACAGAAGTACTTTGTTGGTGGCTTGTTCTGTCATTTTTCACTCATTCATTCATTTATTCATTTATCAATCAAAATTTTTCTAATGTCTCATTGGGAGAAGAGCTACAAAATTAACTGCTTCAGAAAATATTAGGACAGATCTTGTACCCCAAGAATTTACAATTTTAGTACAAGAACTTGTCCATCCACCTTATTCTAAAACAATGATTCTCAATGGAGGTGTTTGGGGGAAGAGCTGGCTCTACGAGACACCTGGCAATTTCTGGAGATATTTATATTGACTGGGGGACTGCGTGCTCCAGGCACACACTGCATAGATTGCAGGAATGCTTAATATTGTATAATGCACAAGAAAAACCCAACAAAGTATATATAATATGGCCCCAAATGAGAAAGCCTGTACTAAACTCTTGCTTTGAACAGAATTTATCCTTAGAACAATTCTTTACATATAATAAATGTATCTGCTATTTTGTTCAGCAGCTAACAGAGGTTCTTAACACATTGTATAGTATTTAATGAATATTTTCAAAAGGATTAATATATATTAAATGGATTAAATTTAATGATTTAGAATGAAGAACAGTGGCTTTGAGAGTAGAACTGGGTTTGAACCATAGCTCCAAAATTAAATGTTTGTGTAACCTTAATCAAGTTACTTAACATTTCAAAGTCTTAACTTTATACTAATATAGGACATAAACGCTCACTACTTAAAACGAAATATCATGTCTGTAAAGCCTCTGGCAGGTATTACTTCCTTATAAGATGTCCTTTCTCTTCTATGTCTGGACAAATTTGCCGACAGTGAATGGATAGCTTTTTAAATTGATAATCCTACATTAGTTATTCTATAAAATATTAGTTATTGGGTGTGTGTTTAGTTTTCTTTGGAATTTCATCTTTTGTGAAATCAAGGTGATTCTGGCTATAGTTTCTTTTTTCTTTCTATTGTTGTTACAGCCTTACAGTAAAAGGATTGAGAATGTACTTAAGTCTATATAGGCTGGTACCTGTTCTTTGTGTGCAAAAATGTAAGCACTAAATGCTCCAGATGGTACCACAGATGCAGAAAGGTTAAGAGATGTAATCAATTGTCATACCAGGGAGGCACTCAATGTGATTTCGAGTTTATTGTGAGTCCCCACTGACTGAATTAGAATGTCATGTTCTGTGACGGGATAGTAATAGATTAGATGCTTGCTCCTCTCTGCTCCTCTGGATAAATAAAGGGGAAATTCCATAGTGAACTGCCTCTCAGTGGCTAGGACTGCCATGGTTGTCTAATAATGTACACTGACACTTTTCTTCAAGTCACAGTTCAAGTATTCTAGCTCATGCCTCTGTATCTGCTCCGTGAGCTGAGCAAATGAACCGTAACAGTAAAACAATATTCCAGGAAACTATGATGGGAGAGATTGAGGAGAGGGAGAACTTTCCAGTTCTGAAGGCGTAAGCTCAAAGGTCACCCTTGGAGCAGGAAAGCCGTACCTAGGGAGATAGTCACCTGGTAATAGGGATTCCTTTTTACATAAATTTGGGAATCCATAATTTGGGGAAGGTTATTTTTTAACAACTAGAAAAGAGTAGCATGTATTATATACGAAGGCTAATAGCCTTAAACCACCTAAAACCTTTTGAAAATCAGTGTCAATCAAGTTTAGGTCATGTAGTTTCCTTCTTGATGGCTATACTTTCGACAATGTAGTTTAGTATGTACATCCATCACAAGATGGTGGCTCAACCATTCAGTCGTATTAGAAAGTGTAAAAACAAATTGAAAATTAGAAAAGTTTTAGGATCAGAAAAATTCGAAAGAGAAAAAAATGTGAAAAAGTTTTGGATGAGAGAGGCCATGTTATTATTCTTATATGAGGTAATTCCATTTAAAAATGGGTTTTATAAAGTGTTTCACTTGATAACACACGGTGGCAACTGAAGGTTAAAATTCTGGATTAGAACTATTGTCAGTTTTCAATATGGCTCTCATCTGCTTTCAGAGAAATTGCTCTCAGCTAGGATGTGCAAATTTGATGAATTCCTGCTAGTTTTCAATGTAACCTAACATTAAGTGATATTATAGTTAAAAAATAAACTGCTTACACACCAGTGTCTTAGCTGATATTGTTTGTTGATAATCTGTTAAATCTTCCCAGATAAATTAAAGAAAATGTGTAAAGTTGCTTGAAGGATTATTTATAATTGTTACATTAAGAGGTAAGTATAATTTTTTTTAACCACAATTCCCTTAGAGCACCATTGTTATTAAAATTTTTAAAGGCCTTGAAGTGAAAAAACATAAGAACTCAATTGTCTTCCTTGGTTTTCTTGAGTTTATGGAATATATTTTCACCTTTTAGTCATAGTTCTGTTTTTAAATAACTCTGTTCTGCTCCATGAGAGACATTTCAGTTCTAAATGTATGCAACCAAATTATCTCTTAACCCTCATTTTCAAACTGCAGTTCAATCAGTATACTCCAGATGGCACACAATGATGATAAAATTATGCATATGTTACATTGAGGGATTGAATATGCAAACAGAAGGAGCTGGTTAACTAAGGCTTTCAAATTGCCTTTAGGACTTTACCATTCTCCAACATAATGACAAAAAAAAAAAAAAACGTAAATAGTGTTTTGCTTGGTTTTAGGATTTGACATTTATTAGTATGGTAAGTGAAATGCAATTATAATCCATAATAGTCCACATGAAAATTTTGCCAATGTTAATATAAAAGCAAATGTTTTCCTACATAAGGGATGCATTTTTACCTTAGTTCATAACCAATATTTCTCAGATTATACCATTCTCATGAGAAAATATGTGGGGGAAAGAAAAGAATCAAAATTGATATATTTCACACATTAATAGGATTTTTTTTTGTTCTAAACATATGATTGGGGAAGCAGGTAATCACTTTTGTTTACATCATCTTAGAAAACCATGATAATATTGGGAGAAATAAATATATAGAAAAAATAAAGCAAACAAAAATCGTTCAGCTTTGATTACCAAATGCTTATCAACTATCCCACTACTAAATACTTCCTTTGTAGCTCTGTAGTTCTATAGTATAAAAGCTAATCAGCAGCTCCTTATTTTGGGATATAAGCAGAGTTAAAGAAGTAATATATTTGTCAATTTATTATTACACTATCATCCTCAGAAATTCAACTCATTTCCAATGGCAACAGTTCTTAGTTTTAGTAAAAGGTACGTCCATATATTTTAGGTAATTGTTAATACAGTTTTTAAGATTAAAAAATTTGATGATGGCTCAGTAGTAAAGCCTTCTATATGAGGGTTAGCACACTTTTATTAGTGTTAGCTATAAGAGTAAAAATAGGATCATGTATTACCATCTTATATATACATTTTTCTACCTCTCAACATCCACCCAAAAGTTATTATTTTAAAGTGTTTAGTCCTACTACCTTAAGATAGATTTGTGTGAATTGGTGACACTTTTTTTTTCAGTGACCTAAATTGGGAAAGTCCTTTATTCATAGGGGAAACTAAGTGTGTTTTTTCCCTATAGTTTCATGCACTGATTTTGATGAACATTTCATGCTAAAGGAGTTTCCAAAGTAGAACAATTCAGAATCCATGAATAGCAATTGAGCCCGTTAGTTCTGCTCTAAACTTAAAACCATTACTCTCCATTTAAAGCAGACAAATCGTGTTGCTCTATAGAACACTGCTCTGTCATTTTAGTTTTTTTTTTTTTTTTTTTTTTGTGGTGGTTGTTTCCAATGAACTGGGCTGGAATATTAAGCTCTCTTTGCTTCATATGCTCTCTGTTGCTGTGCTGGGTATATTTAGGGTTCTGTATGAAATGGGCAAAAAGCAATTCTGTTGTTCATAAAGAATAACTTGTAAGCTGGTGTGGGTGCCTGTACATTCTTTATTTTGTGAAGAGAATGTGCTGTTTGCCAGGCTTTGAATCTCTGGCAACTGGCTTGCTGAAACTCAACTTAAATGTACTGTCGTGCATAAACAATCAAATGTAAAACATGATAAAATTCTCCTCTTCTGACTGTGCCTCTCACTCCAGCACATTGGCTTGATACACTGTTCTGTGCATATGGAATTGTATCTGTCAGAAGCTAATTTAAGTGTCATGTAAAAACAAAAAGTTAATAGAAGTTTAACATGATAAAATATTGCTTTTAATATTAAAAGCCTCCTAACATTTGAGAAAATGTAGCTGTTATGGTGCTTTCAGAGTGAGGTAGCCAGGTGCCCCTGTGCTGAGTGCTCATTGCAGAGCTGGGGTAATTGTTTTCTAACATGAGCTATCATGTTACAGAAGTACATACATGTTTGGATTCTCATGTTCTATTTGCCTGATGGAGAAAAACTTTATATAGTTCTAACCAAAAAACTTTTTTATTCATCCAAATTTTGTGCACTACAGCTTTGTCCTCTTGCTTTTAAGATACCATATTTAACATTCATTAAACGAATATTGTGTATTAGATTTGTAAGATCTAATGATTCTTATTTCAAGACATTTCTGCATGAATTAACATTTTATATAATCAGTATATATTTGTGATCTTTATTGGATACTATCTGAAAAAGAGTGATAGCTCTGAACACTAGAATTCTGAAAGTTCTTCTATTTACTTCCTTATCTACCTTCCTTCCCTCCCTCCCTCCCTTCTTTCCTCCCTTCCTTCCTTCCTTCTTGTCTTTCTTTCTTTCTGTAATGTCTTTTTATGAAATATGAAACAAAATCAAATATTTCTGACAAGAGGTTAAATTTATTCTGAAAATTACATTAAAATTTTTTGTTGACGTCACAAGGCAAAGATTAATTACATTTCTTATACAGCAAGGCTCCAACATCAAGCCTCCTACTGTATTTGATGCTCAGCAGCAACAAAAGCAACAAGAACAATAACAACAATGACATAGTTGCAATATTTTCCATATACTGGAAGAAAAACTGACCATAATTGATTTGCTGAGAGAATGTATAAGAGCCACCAATGTGACATCCTAATAAATATTTAAGCATATTTTTGACTGTTAAGGAATTCTTTCTTAGTCGGTGAATATAGAGCCTAATATAGAGTCTACATGTGACTCCACAGTAGAAATAAAACTATGACAGATTTACCTGGTGATTTACATTGATAGCATAATTCGGAAGTACAAAAAGGAAGCATATACTACTCTGGGGACTTCTGCCATTCTGCATGACTGAAGAGAATAATGGGCAAAAGGTTAAAAGCAATTGTTTTCTTCATGCAAGAGATTCTTTAAATGGATTTGGGTTACTCAAGAGAGTTGCCAGATAAAATACAGGACACCCAGTTAAATTTGAATTTCAGCTGAAACAAATGTTTTATTTTAAGTAGGTTACAAATATTGCATGGGGCATACTTATGCAAAAAGATTCATTGTTTATCTAAAATTCAAGTATAATTGGATGTTGTATATTTTCCTTTATTAAACCTGGCAGGCCTAGTGTGTGGATATCCTTGAGTGGTAGGGGAAGGAGCAGTGGATGAGCTCCAGACCGGTCCTCACACTCACTTGCGTAACTTCTGTTCCTTGTTCCACACTCTGACATGAGAGAAGTAGAGTTGGGGCCGTGAGCCATCAGATCTAGGGAGAATAGGCTGAGCGTCCTTGTGTCTAGCAGCAACCATATTAAAAACTTTGGGAGATAAGGGTCAACAAGATGCAGCATCAACACCTTACTTATTAAATCATCAAGACTATTGAAATAATACACAGGTTCCACCCTCAAAGAATAGTCCTGTGCAAGTCAGATGTGCACCTGTCTAAGGAGGTTATATGGGTTGGATTATGAATAAAAAAGTGGAGAGACTAAAACAAGTGGGGACTCTAACCCGTCACTTTTTGGCAATACTTCCTATTCTCTTCTGGTTCCCTTGAAGATATTTTTCCCCCAGGGGAGTTGTGGGGTGGGAAAGGGTGGAAGTGTCCAATTTGGCATGTTTCCATTTCTCTTGGAGACTAGCCCAGTACAAATTTTATCACCAATCTTTGTGCTAAGTTACAGTGTACTCAAATCAAGTTAATTTTATACTATATAGTAAGTATTTTGACGGCCAGGTATAAATTAAGGTGTCTTGTAAATCCTCTAAACCAGTACTCCCCTATCTCCCTTTCCAAAGGGGAAGGCAAGGAATAGAAAGGTTAAGATATACCCAAGGTCACAACTCCAGAAAATGAAGGAGCTGGGATTAGAATCCAGCTGTAATAAGAAAACTTTTATTTCTGTGTAGCTACGTAAGAAAAATATATAGCTTGAATTATATAGTGTCTGAACGGTTATTTTGGCCACTGTTTTGTCACTCTTTAAAGTAACCCAAATATGGGTCCTAGAATTTAAACTAAAACAAGAACCTAGGACAAGGTTCTGGGAAACCATTTTGATTTAGATGCTAATTATGTACACTATAAGCTATCATAATTCATATTCTACTTATTTGTTACTCTATTTAAACAATGCAGGTGGTAATGCTGACTACCCCAGTGAGATATTGTAGGCATAACAATGAAAGCAAAGGACATACCCCCAAATAATGCAAAGCTCCTTTCGTATGTATGAACTGTGAGGAACTATATGAAGATGAAATACCAACAATAGCTCTCTGATAGACATAAATGTAGATGTTTCTATCCATTCACCCACTCTGCAGATAATTACCAGGAAAAATGTGGCTTTTATCCTTAGTGGAGGGCATATAAATTCAAAACAGGCAGATGTGACTTCTTTTCTAAAGAAAATTACTGAATTCATACATTTTTTAGCAACAGAGAAGTTAGATGAAGTTACTTTAAAAATTAGTTAAAATGCAAACCCTGGCCTGCCTTACAATCAGTTTTTCAGAGAAGTATGAACAGGACTTTAGAATTTAAAAATTGTAATTTGAATGAATATTAATGCTCAAGTGTGTGAAGCGCAGAGGTAACTGACCTCGGACCTCACACAGTGTACAAAGTAGCTGCTTAGCTGGGAAAACCAATTTTTCACCTCTTTTTTTTGGTCAGAAATAGGAGACACTCCACTATAGGCTGTATTTTGTTCCTTGTAGAGGTCAAATCAGTGTCTGCTTGAAAAATTCATGATCCAGAAAAGGTAATTTTTAATGAATATTTATGAGCGATGTCCTTTCTTATCAGAGCTGTGCAAGATTTCTGAAGCTTGCCACTAAGACTGGCTTGTGATTTTTAGCAAAAAACTCTGAATCAAAACGAGGAAAATGGACTTGATATACTGTCGTCTGACTCATTTTGGCTTCTTCTGTTATGCATCATCATTGCATATAAAACAACATTGTTCAATGCTGTTCATATCACCACTGTTGCAGTATTCTTTACCTTCCTTTTAGGATCCAAACACCAACATAAAAAACATTAAAAGGACATTATACTCTTTCTATATTTTTTAACCTTAAAATTATTTTGCTCATAAGGTTGCTAAAAACTCAGACCAAGTAATAATAGAACAATCGAGTTTTTCTCTATGGGGAGTGGCTCTCATAGTCAATATGTAAAAATAATAACTTTAGAATACTGAAAAGACTTTATAGCCAAATCATGATTTTTCTTTCATTGTCTTTTAAAATCAACACAAGTCAAGAGATAAATCTCTAACAAACCATCTGTTGAAATTTTCCAGAATTAATATGTATATTAATGTTATTAATTATATATACATATATTATTCTGATAATATAATTAATATATGTATTAATTATATATACAAATATATATTTATCAAGAAAATGTTAGATATTCATTTATAAGTATAAAATAACACATTTTCATCTGCTCAAAGAATGTTAAATATATGCATTCAAAATGATTCTCTAAGTTATTCTTAATCTAATAGATCGTAGACATACAACTGCATCAAGAAAATAATTCAACCTGCCTATAAACTAGTAAAGGTTTTAACTTTCAGCCTCTGCCATTTTATAATATGAAATGTCTTCATCACATAAAATTACTACTTATGGATTTTCCCTCAAGGTAGCATGTAATAGACATACATTATCATAGCATTAGTTTTCATGTGGTTTCATGAAATGTTGCTTTGATGAATTAGTATGACAACCTATTTGTCATTATAAATATTAGTGGAAGGTATGATGAAATGGAATATAGTACCTTACAGAATCAAAACTTTGTTCATGAGGATTATTTCTTTAGCTTTTTTGAAGATGAAAGTGTCTCTTATAAATGCCTAATACCAAATATAAATCCTGTTTATTATTTTCAGTGTCTATTGCTTTTTAGCATTCTGAAGCATTGGAAGTTGAAGCCTACAATATATCAAAAATATAAATACATCTAGGGAACCGGACTGAACCAAATGCTGTGTGCCCATCTCTCTTTCAACTCCAGGTCTTGCATCAGCTGTAATGCTTTGTCTGGCTGCTCTCCCCTGTATTACTACAACTCAGTCATACCCCATACATAGCCTCTTTAACTCCTACAACCTTCCAGGTCTTAGATTAAGTGCTGCTCCATTCAGAGAGTCTAATTTTGTAGCACCAGATCATTGTAGCATCCTGTACTTACTCCAACCATATTGCATTTGCCTGGTATTATTACATTATGATTGTCTGGTAACATCATCATCTTCTACACTAAAGGATTGTTCTACAAAGGCCTGGACTGAAGTTCATTCACCACTGTACTCACAAATCCTGGCATATGCTCTCATTCATTTGGTCAATCTTTATTTACCGAAAACCTACCAAGTGTCCCACAGTGTTTGGGGTACTGGAAATAGAAACATGTACCAGACAGTAAATATACAAGATGAGTTAACAACAACAACAAAAAAAAACCCCATGAATTCAGATTTATATGTTTTCCAGAACATATCTTCAGAAAAAGAACATGGATGTAATACAGAGTGATTGGATGAGGATGTGATGGCAAATTTAGATTAGTGGTAGTATTAACTAATGGGTAGTGATGGAGCAGGAATCAGTAAGGGTCAGTGAGTCAAATACTAGCTACTCTTGTACCTCTTGATTTCTAAGCATCTGTCTCTCTAGGATATCTCTTAGTATTTTCCTGATTCTTATCTTTCTCTTACTTCCAATAATCTGAATATCCACTGAGTGTAAAAAATGATTTTTAAACTTACATTTCTATATGAGTAAACACTCTCAATTGGTCTCTTGGACCAATTATAAAATTGGTCCAAGAAATATAAAATTAGAAATAATTTATAAAACAAAGTTTCTGATTTTTTATTTATTTTTTCTTTTTGTTTGTTTTAAAATAGATTAGTTTATTGGTAGAACCAAACATCCATATGATATCCCAAGTACCATGATACTTCATAGGAAATTCTTACTGGAAGGGACAATGTTACTGTTTTGGTGAATACTAATGACCTCATATGCATATTTTTATTGAACCTCCATCTTACTGTTATTTCTTGGTCATTTGTCTCATTCATGGACCATATTAGAATTTCCCTTCAAGAGGACATACAAGAGTCAGGTGATAAGTGGACTCCTGGCTCAGTTGTGTTCATGAACCTCTCAGGAGCCCTTTCCTCAATTCCAAGTTTGGAATGGACATTTTTGGTGGTTGGCAAAACCCCAGCATAAGTCTCTTTGCTTATAGTGTAAAAGCTGACATAGTAGGGAAAGCCAAGTGAAAGTCTTTCAAACTGAATCCTCAGCCAATATAATAAATAAAGAAACAGTAATTATTAGTGACACTTTTAAAGAACTAAGCAATGTAGATATAATGATTCCCATCCTACCTCTATTTAAGTTACTCATCTGGCCACTACCAAAAGCAGATACTGAAGGATGACAGTGAATTTTGAAAATTCAAACAAACAATTGTTTGTTCCTTTTGCAGCTGCTATGCTTCATGCCATATCTTAGCTAGAGTATATTAACATGGATTCAAGTACTTGGGATGTGGCCATTGATTTGATAAATGATGTTTTTCTATTCTCATGAGTAAGGAGAACCAAAAGTGGTTCACAATCATATGTGGCAGAGAAGGGGATATATCTGCAATCTTGCCACGGGTCCATGTGTACTCTCCATCTTGTCATACTGTAGTTTAGACCATCAGAACATTCTGAAGACATCACAATAGTTTGCTCTATTGATTATATAATGTTGAGCAAGTATTTGCAAGTAAGTTGAAGGCATATTAAAGACACAGACACTCCATAAAGTGGGGGAAAAAAAGCCTACAAAGATTCAGGGACCCATCACATTAGTGCTCTGTGACATGCTAGGGGGATTCTCTTCAAAGCAAAGAACAAAGTTTTGCATCTTATACCTCCCACCACTAAGAAGAAAGCAAATATCTTGTAGGTCCCTTTGGGTTTGAGAACAGCAGAGTCTACAGTTGGCATTTCTCTAATCCATTTACTGAGTAGTATGGAAAGCTGTTAGGTTTGAGACAGATCCAGAAAAGAGCCCTGCAGCGGGTCTGGGCTATGGTACAAGTAGTACCTCTGCTTGGGCTAAAAATGGACTGCTGTTGCATGAGAGCTCAAATAAGGGACGGCCTTAAAGGCTGGCTATATGCTAGGTTCTCTCAATGAGCAGAGCTTTGTTCAGTGCACTTGATAATACACTGCACATGGAAAGAGAATCTGCTTGACATAAAATATATGCTAAGTCATGGGCCATGGTGAATGGCTTAGTTTGTTGTTCAGGAACCTGAAAGAAGAAAGGTAGGGAACATCAAGTTCTGAGGCAGAGGCATGTAGATAGACCTATGGCGTGTGTTAACATTTTTGTATGGTATGTTAACTCTCACCAGAGATTATCCATCGTGAAAGAGGCACTAAATAATCAGTACGCAAAAATGACTCAACCAGTTGATGTCTGGCAGGCTCTGACATTGGCCAATCCAATTCTGACACAATGGGTGCATGATTAGAGTAACCATGGTGACAGGGATGCAAGCTATGCATGGTCCTGACAGCATGGGCTTCACATACCAAGATGAATCTGACATTGCTAATATCAGATCTCCTAGCAAAAGAGAAAAGTGCTGAGCCACTATGGCACCATGCCTTGAGACCAGCCACTTGGTAGCAAATTAATTACATTTAAACCCTTGCTCCCTAGAAAGAGCAGTGATTTGTTTTGCCTGGAATCAATACATGCTTCATTATGGATTTATAATTCTTGTAGCCTATGTCTAATTTCATTGGCATGTGACATGTGTAATCACACAGGGCCCAAGCTCAGAAGGGCCCCATGCTTGGTTTAATGTTATTCTGTTGCCATCTTATAATTCTTAACAATTTTTGAACAAGGGACCCCATCTTTTCATTTTGCATGGGCAAATTATGTAGCTGGTCCTGCTGCAGTCTGGGCCGGTCTATCTGCAGATTTACAAATTGTTTAATCCATTAACAAAAATTCAGCATAATATCAGGAAAGATCAAGCAACTTGATCAAGCACTTCACAGCCGTGAAGTGGCATCCACTGGTCCTACCGCACAACATACCAACCAGGTGCTGCTGGTTTGGCAGAACAATGTAGGACGGTGGGAGTATAGCTAAGTTGCCAGTTTAAAGATGATATCTGGAGAGGATGGGGCGCCAATCTTCAGGGCACTGTATACAAAATCTGTGTCCTCAAAAAGGAGGATGTTGGGTCCAGGAACCAAGGGATGGAAGTAAGAATGGTCTCATTTACCACCACTCCCAATAACCCCCTTGGGGAATTTGTGCTTTTCATTTCTGCAATGCTAGGCTCTGTGAATATAGAGACTTTTAGTCTCAAGTAGAATGCTTCTGCCAGGGGGACACAATGCAATTACCATTTCGAAGCTGTGTCTGCTTAAAATGGGTCATTTCAGACTCCCGTAGCAAGAAACCAACAGGCAAGGAAAGAAATCACTGTCCTCACAGGGATAATTGACCTTGACCTGAGGAGGAGTTAGAACTGCCATTACATCATGGGATAAGGGAAGAATATATATGGTATATGGCTCCCAAGTGATCTACAAGGAGTCTATTGGTACTCTTACTCAATTTTGACAGTAAATGAAAAGTGCCTCAGCTACGACCAGAGAAAGGCATGGTGACTAGAGTCCTTGGGAATGGGATACCCACCATGACCTGTAGAAGGGCTAGCAGGGGCCTGTGGCCCTGAGATTGGCTGTGGCAATGGGACTGTAGTTTTTCCACAAAACTTCCTTACATAAATTCCACAGGAAAAGATACTATCCAGACTCCTGGAGAGATACTGCAGACTGCTAAAATGAAACAAAAGGATCAAAGGAGTCCTAGGGCGGAGAGCAGGGTATGATATGGTTCACTGCTCAGATCTTCTAATTCAGCACCAAGGCATGCATTGCTCAGCTGCCATTGGGTTTTGCCAACTGATAGCTCACAGCAGGTCCCTCACCAGTCCACATTCAATGTTCATCAAATATGGAAGTTCAAAGCCCAACTCCCTTGATTCAATTAGGGACAATTGGCCTCTAAAGGGCCATCTTGGTTTCAGAGCTTGCCAAGTTTGATGCATCCCTTGCAATTGCAGAGAAAATTCAATTCCTGCCTCTGTCCAATTCTCCTTTCCTTATTTCCTCACAGGTATTGTGCTGAGAACACTCCCCAGTATACCTCCTGCAGACTTCTCTCCATATCAAAGTTTTTTGGGGGGAGAAAACCTAACCTAAGACCTTAGTAGAGGTTGCACCCACAACAGTATCTATGTTAAGAACACCTGGAGCTTTGCTTAGTTCAAAACAGATCGTTGGACTTTATGCTAAGATATATTCACTGCCATGAAAGTTACTATAATTTAACTGGGAATTTGAAGTTTATATATATATATATATAATATATATATAACTATTTCATGTTTATCTAGCAAATCTATGTAAATGTATATTATATATATATAATGCTATATGTGTACACAATGCATATTGAAAAGCTATATTGATTTATATATATTTGATGTTATATATATAAAGCTACATGCTTTATATATATAATATATATATTATGCTAGATGAATATTAAATAATTCAAGATATGCATGCCAACAAAGAAAAGCAGAAACAGGTTGAAGTTCAGAGAAATGAGAAACTGAGGAAGACAACAAGAGGGTGATCAGAGTCAGAAGATAGAGTCCTTAAATGCTAGAGATTAAGTAAATTCCACAAAGATAAGAATCTTTGGTCCATTTATGTACCCCAAACATTGAGAACAGTACCTGTCATATAATAGGTACCCAATAAATATTTGTTAAGGGAACCAAATTTAGATTAAAACTAAAGGTTTGAGAAGCTAATGACACAATAACTAAATATGTGTCACATTTAGGAGGAAACAGAGATACTCATCCAATCATGTCATAAGACTGTACTTTGCACCTACTATGTGACTGGCACTTGCTTAGTGCTAGTGACAACAAACTTAATAAGACATGACTCCTGCCCCCAGTGGGATCATGATGGGTGAGAAGATCATGCTAATGTTATTTAGGGAGGCCAGCTGACTTCACAAACATGTCTTGAGTCAAAGCCTGTGCTTCGCTGGAGATTGTTTTACATTAATGTCTGATCGCTAGTTTTGAAGTTTCCAAAACAATTGTCTGTTAATTCATTTAAGGCTAATGTTGTACCGGCAGGGACTGATTCACATTCATACAGTGCACAAAGGACCAATGTATGAATCAGGCTTATCCCATATTAATCTATGAGAATCCTTTCAGTTCCAAGAATATTTGCCCATACTACTCTTGTGGATGCCCTCCTCAATGTCAGGATGCTTTGGAACTGCTAAATGAATAAATTTGGAATTAAAACAAAATGGAGGTATTAGGACGGAATTTCTCATCCATATAGAATAAAGTCTAGTGGAACATTCATGATCATTAAAAAAAATACCTTTTAAATCATCTAAATGTACGTTTCTCCTACTCCAATGTGTTTCTCCTACTTTGTGGGAAAGATAAATACAAACACCATCTTGCTGTCCCGACTTACCTGTTTTTCTGAGCATCATTTTGACCACTTCCCTAATTAGCAATCACAATCCAGTCCTGCACTCCTTTGGCTATTTATAGATCTGATTTTTGTGTAGAATTCCCTGATCACCCTAATAGGGCTTGGGTTTCTACTATCTTCTCAGTCATATTTTTAACAGCATTCCATTCAGTTACTTCTCCAGATGTGTTCCTGTATAAATCCTCTAGAACTTGTAAAAATGATCATTATTGAGTTCCTGAAGAAAATCCTGCTGTGATGGCTTGAGTTATGCATCATCTAATGTGTGATTTGGAAATTTATGAATTGATATTTACATATCAAAATTATGAAGAAACACTATCTCATATAGGGCAGAGATCATGTGAGCATTCTGCACAGTGCAGACTTGATAAATATCAAAAGATTACATCCACATTAAAATAGCATTTGCTTGTATCCTGGGTCTCTACAGATTACATCCACATTAAAATAGCATTTGCTTGTATCCTGGGTCTCTACAGATTACATCCACATTAAAATAGCATTTGCTTGTATCCTGGGTCTCTACAGATTACATCCACATTAAAATAGCATTTGCTTGTATCCTGGGTCTGTACAGATAGGTGTGTTTTGTTCTTGCAGATGAGAGGTTGACTCATGATTATGAACTTTGACATCTCTCTGGCTGATTGAAAATACATCGTGCATGCCAAATCAGTCTTTTTGTAGATCTGAAATTTAACAATTTCATGTCACTTGCTATAGCCAAGGAAGATTTGTTGTTGTTTTGGGCACTGTTTATCTAATGACCCCTGATGTTACTAATAACTACTTGCCAGTAAACCAGCTAAGCTCCCAGAGACTTTTGCAGCTGGGGAAAGGGAAGTAGTAGGATAAACAAAAAAAAAGCACACTTTATTTTTCATTAAAGGTTAATCGCTATACTGCATATTTAGATTACGGTTTTCTTTATTAAGCAGTGGAAGTAAAAAAAAAAAAATGATGTTTAGATCCCATAGATAATTCAGATCTTGGTAAGGAGCTAAAGTAGAAAAGAGTTGATTACCTGCTTAGACTTCTGAACAACACATGAGTAAGCAGCTGGGCTTTTGTTGCTATTGAAAGATGGTGGAAAAAATGTTTTTAGGGTGCAAAACTCTATATTAGACATAGAATTAGAAAAATTAGACA
This sequence comes from Neophocaena asiaeorientalis asiaeorientalis, assembly GCF_003031525.2. Classification (NCBI taxonomy): domain Eukaryota; kingdom Metazoa; phylum Chordata; class Mammalia; order Artiodactyla; family Phocoenidae; genus Neophocaena; species Neophocaena asiaeorientalis. Next base: position 2,844,291 of record NW_020172366.1, read on the forward strand.
TAGACATAGAGTTAGAAAAACTATCATATTTAGCTCTTTTAGATATTGTAAAAAATAAATCCCCAAAACCCAGTTCAGAACATTCACAGTCTATAGGAAATAATCACATAATTATAAGTTTCTCAGTATGTAAGAAATTTGATATTTATTTTGTTTAGTTTTCACTTAATTTACTAATCGTTTTTTCCCTGATGGAAATTTATCTGCCTCTAGTTACTTAAATCACTTATGCTTTTGTTTAATAGAATAAAGGATAAAAAAAAAGAGGCCATATTTCCCACAAGTTCATGGCCACGTAGGAATAATTTACCCATATATTGTCACTTAATGATGATGACTTTCAGTTTATTTACTGATATCTTGAGTGTGTTAAATCAGTTTTACATAGGCAAGTCATACATAATCAGTTTGCTTACCAAGGGATAACAGTCCACTGTCTTCAACATGGCATCTATCAGAAGAAAATCTGGACAAATTTGAGGATTTTTGAAAGCTGTACTAATTCCAAGGTGACTAATCTGACATTAAAAAAAAAAAATTGGGGGTAAATATTAGTTTTAAAAGAACAAGCTTTACAAGTCTTCGGCACATTCATCATGTCATTGTTTCAGCACACAACAAATAAAACAAAACTGTGGGATCTGCTTTCAAATATAGAAATGAAAATTACCAATCCAATTTCATATGTGATAAATGATGAATATGGCATATTTCTACATACATTGATAAAATGTAAAATGTGAAAATATTTCCAACACTTTCACAGCTCTTTATCTCCCATTTTATTATTATTGTAAAATTGAAATAAGCAAACTTTAGGAGAATACAAATACTATGTATATTGTGATAATAAATAGCTTTTTCAAAATTTAGATATTTTAATAAAGGCAGACAGGTTTCTGCATTTTGTGTTAGAAGAGTAAGCATATTTCAGACAGTTTGCAATCTCAAGAGAAAATATCTATCTGGAAAATAATGTTTAAAATATTGATTACGCATTTCTTGTGTTTTAAAATTCCCAAAGGTAATAATTTCTGCAACTTCAATATTATGAAACTAACCTACTGAAAATCCCTAAAGTATTGCATATTTCATTTTGTGACAACATATGAATTCCAGGTGTAGAGGTGTGTGTATATGGATGGGTGTGTGTGTATGTATATATTCATGTGTTTATACAAATACAGACCCATTCTCTCATGTTACATAAGAAAACTCCTTGCGACTTCTTTTCGGTTTTTCAATCCTTCCAAGTATTTCTTTCCATTATTTTCCTTTTTTTATTGTATTTAAATTTGTTTCTTTTCACTTTTTTCTATCATTTAACCTGATAAAAAGTAGAAATAGTAACCAAACCATTGTAAAATGTTAAAATTTAAGAAAAGCTTGGAAAATGTAAAGCAAATATTAAAAATAATGTTCTCTCTCTCTGTTGGGAAAGTCTGAGAAAAATTGAGGGAGAAGTGAAGCATCAATTCTCAAAAGAGTTACTTTTCTCATAGTGCTGAAAGTCAATTCAACATTATTTATTTAGCTTCTACCCCTGCCCTTGGAGACACTGTGATATGAAATCAAGAACTCTCCCCAAAGGTAACATGTGATTCATTTTGATTTAAAACTGGCAGCCTAGAGTGTATACTCAAGGTTGCATTTGCACTTTATATATAAATACCTTTCTACAGTCTGAGTTTTAACCTATACCAGCACTTGAGTCTTAGAACTCTTTGGTGTTGTTTTCCTAGATCATTGTATTAAAAAATGAAACTTTGAAAATGGTAGTGATTAAAAGGTTATCCACATGAGAATCTGTTGATTCTTTGTAATGTAGGAAGAAGAATTTTAACTTTGAGAAAGGGTAGATTTTGTATGTATGGATATTTACTTATGTTTTTCTCTCTTTTTGAAACTTAAAATGTATTATTATGATTATTTTTTTAAATGTATTATTTTTTAATTGAATGACATGTTTTATTTTATTTTGGTTTTAAATATTTTGCTATGTCAATATAATAATAGAATATTTAATTCATTTATTCATTCAATAAATATTTAGAGAGCACCTACATTTTTTCAGTCATTGTACTCAGTGCAGAATTTGCCATGTAAGAATGAAGCCTCAACTATAAGGAAACATACGGGCTTCCCTGGTGGTGCAGTGGTTGAGAGTCCGCCTGCCGATGCAGGGGACAGAGGTTCGTGCCCCGGTCCACGAAGATCCCACATGCCATGGAGCGGCTGGACCAGGGAGCCATGGCCACTGAGCCTGCGCATCCGGAGCCTGTGCTCCACAACGGGAGAGGCCACAACAGTGAGAGGCCCGCGTACAGAAAAAAAAAAAAAAATAAATAAATATATATATATATATATATATATAAACATAAAAGAGAAAGAAACTAGAAAAAGTTATGAAGAATTATTTTAATATACCCAAGGAAATAGAATCGTGGTTAAATATTTGTTGGCAAATGAGGAAAGTTGATTTTGCCTGAGTGAAAGAAAACAAGGATGATTGGATTTTTTCCTAGATACATAACTGAACCTTAGATCTTCCTTTAAACCAAATGAATGTATGCATCAGTGAAGGAAAAATGGGAGCAATGGAATTATGTTTTCTTTATCCTTTCCTATCAAAGGAGACAGGAAAGAAAAGAAATACAGAAAATTTTCTCTGTCTTCTAGCAAAACCATTAAGAGAGTATTAGGGGGGCTTCCCTGGTGGCGCAGTGGTTGAGAGTCTGCCTGCCGATGCAGGGGACGCGGGTTCGTGCCCTGGTCTGGGAAGATCCCACATGAGAGGCCCCAAAGGTGAGAGGCCTGCGTACTGCAGAAAAAAAAAAAAAAAAAAAGAGAGTATTAGGGAAGGAGGATACAAAGGATTAGGATTAATTGTATTTGAATAAAGACTCAGATTAAAAACAGCTATAAACACAAATTAAAATAACATAAAAAAATAAAGTATGTCTTTTATGCACATCTAGCACCTTTGGAAAGCAGCACCTTTTCTGCAGTAGGTTTAAAAGGAGAAAATAATGTTGAAGAGCTGGAGGAATTGGTGGAGCGGTGCATAAGACTTAAGGCCAAACATCCAAAAGTAGAAGAGGAGAAGTTGAAATACAGGGCTCCCACACACATTCACAAGTGCAGATTCCACAGTTTTAAGGGCGGTGAGAAATTTGAAATGTTCAGGGGGAAATTCAGGGGAAAATAATCCTTTCTAATTCTGTAAAATACCTTGTGATGGTTATCTTTCCTTACATCTCAATGGTTCTATCCCAATCTCAGGAAACTTTAACCATCTTGAAGGAAGATTTTAGGATAAGATTGAGATCGTGAGGAGTATCATTCAAATGGGGACTTGACAGGAGATAAGCAGATGTTCAAGGTTCCAAAAAATGGGCTGGGCTATGGAAACATGAAGGCAGCTAGAGAGCCTTTAGAAGTCAGGCAGGAGTTCCAGCCTTAGGACTGGTAAACCACGTATGGATTAGGGAGGGACTGCTGCTTGGGAGGGGGAGCACAGGCACAGGAATTCCAAGCTTAGGATGAAACTCTTTCCACATTTTCTTCCCACAACTCTCTTCAGTTTCATTCCCACTGGCAAGGCTAGGGTCTGTCTCAAGACTTGGTTAAGGGGAATCAAGCACTGTGAAGGTGGGACAGTGAAATGCAATAATGCATAGTATGTTCCCTGGAATCAGATCACTTGGACTTGAGTGCCACTGCACTTCCTACTTGTGTAACCTAGGTCAAGATTCTCAACTCTCTAGGACTCAGTTTTCTAACACAGGATGGCAATAATAATGTTACCTACCCCCTAGAGCTTTTGTGAGAATTAAATGGGTTTAATTCAAGACACAGCACTGTGCCTGGCTCATAGTACACACTTAAGTGATAATCATTTCATGTAGGAAAGAAAAGCATGGCAGGAGGCAAGGATTGAGAACAAATGGAGTAACTGCTGTGTTATTTTTGTACTCTTCCAGTCATTGTTGGGTTTTGACATAAAGAATAATAGGTTAAGTTTTGCACAGTGTCAGACACAAGCAACACAAGATAGAGCATCTGCTCTTTTCATTGACAGAAACTTCCTTGCACTTCATAGAATTAGGTCACACCTATAAAGAGGAACCAGTGACTCAAATATTGGTATATCCTTAGTAACAAGATGTGTAAATCTTAAGAATATCACTAGAAGTTCTTAAGTCATTTTAAAATGTGCCATTGGCATGGCACATTTTATAGTTGGCATCCACTCTAGGCTCTAACCATTTAAGTAACACATAAGGCAACCTGGGCTAGAAGGGTTTGGGGCATGTTAATTGTTGGAAAGTGGCTAAATGCTCTGTTTTGAAGTAGGTAAATGGAGTTTATGACTACTGAGACTTTGGCTTGTTTTAATCCACATTATTGGAAATTTTCGGTCATATTCTTGAACTCTTCAAACAGAACTTTTTATTTAGAGGCATTTTACATTCATACAAGAGTAGCATTAAAAGATACTTTTGAGTTCAGAGAGGTATAACTAACAGAAGGGGTATTCATGTTTTGTATTTAAGAGGTTTGAGAAGTAAAATGAGTAATAAAATCAATGGTTATAACTATTAATCTAATCAAGTATAAATATGACTTCAAAATAAATGAGAGTAATGATTGGAGGAAAACAGACTTTGGAAAAATATAAAATAGAACTAAACACAAGAGCAGTGATAAAAGAGAACCTAACTATTTTAAATTTGATAATATAAGTCCATGCCATTCTCTCACTTCATCCCAGCTTACCCTTCCCCCTCCCTGTGTCCTCAAGTCCATTCTCTATGTCTGCATCTTTATTCCTGTCCTGCCCCTAGGTTCTTCAGAACCATTTTTTTTTTTTTTTAGATTCCATATATATGTGTTATAGCATTTGGTATTTGTTTTTTCTTTCTGACTTACTTCACTCTGTATGACAGACTCTAGATCCATGCGCCTCACTACAAATAACTCAATTTTGTTTCTTTTTATGGCTGAGTAATATTCCATTGTATATATGTGCCACATCTTCTTTATCCATTCATCTGTCAATGGATACTTAGGTTGCTTCCATGTCCTGGCTATTGTAAATAGAGCTGCAGTGGATATTGTGGTACATGACTCTTTTTGAATTATGGTTTTCTCAGGGTATATGCCCAGTAGTGGGATTGCTGGGTCGTATGGTAGTGGGAAGCAGCCTCATAGCACCGGGAGATCAGCTTGGTGCTTTGTGACCACCTAGAGGGGTGGGATAGGGAAGGTGGGAGGGAGACGCAAGAGGGAGGAGATATGGGGATGTATGTAAATGTATAGCTGTTTCACTTTGTTATACAGCAAAATCTAACACACCATTGTGAAGCAGTTATACTCCAATAAAGATGTTAAAAAAAAAAAGAGAACCTAACTTATTATCAACCAATGTCTATAATATAGCAGAAAACAAAATCCTAGTTCAAACATAGTTTTTGTCATGGAAATATGTTGTACATACACTTAGAGGAAAAATAATTGGTTTTAGGATTATCTTCAAGGAAGTACTGTGATGGTGGCAACAGGGTGGACCATATGACCAACTCACTGCAGAGGATGTGTGAGCCAAGTTTGAGCATGGAGATAGGTGGTGTCTGGGGACTCCTTGTGGAAAAGTGTCATCTAGATTCCTCTGAGGGAGGCATCGAATGCAAACCTGGGTGGAATAAAAAATATACAAAACGTTTTGACCTATCTAAACAGTATGCGTGGAATCATGCATGTTTAAGGATTGCTGGTGGAATACAGGACTGTTAGTTTCCTTTCTGCTTATTGGTCACTGCAGTGAGGTTTTTGGATTCACAGTGTTGCCTCCTCAACTTATCAGCATTGTTACAATAAATGAATATTCAGTTTATGAGTTCACATCCTTGGTAGTGCTTATAGATTGAAATAGGATTACAGTATCCTTTTGCTGTAAGCAAACTGCTTTCCTTTTCTATCAACAGAGAAATGGGAGTACCAGAGTAGAAGGTAGAAAGGAAATTATCAACAAAATGTATATGCCATTTCCAATGCTTGAAGCTTTAAAATTAAGACTTATGTTCTCTCTGCATGATCTTCCTTGAGATCTACTCCAAGCCCATTGTATGAACTAGTCTGAAGGAAGAACATATACAGACACACCCCTATATGAGCATGTCTTGCTGTGCATTTATAACGGGAGGTGGAGATATGCTCCTATCAGTGGTCACACATAACCATTTTTGTTGTTATCCAGAGCTAGTAATAAGTAATTTCGTGCATGTGAAGTTGAGAGAACAAGGAATCATTATGTCAGAGAACGGAAGCTTGGACTATGGTTCCTAACCAAGCATATGGATGCTGGGATGCAGGCGCATACATGCCACCTATGTGGAATTTCCTGATGCGTGTCACCTCCCCACACTGTTCTTAAGAAGGCAATAATATTGGACTGCTGCTGTTCAGTGTAAGGACCAGCTTGCAAAAGAATAAGAGCACCTGCTCACTTACTCCTGAAGAATCTCCTACAAAAATCTTGAAGAATCATGAAAGAAACTCTGGGCCAGAAAGTAGGGCAGTTTGAGTCTCCAGCTACTCTAAACTTCAAAGCAGGTATCCAACTCCCCTTTTGACTATTTTCCTCCATTGTCCACCGAACCTGAAAAGCACTCCCACGTGCTCTGCTGGCAATGTTATACCCAGCTGATAAAAGTGAGGTGCAGTACTCAATTTATCTAGGCCCGATATGTTGGAAGGCAGCTAAAGGCAAAAGTGAGTCCTGTATACTGAACAGCATTGGAGCCCCTGTAATCTAGAGGGGGGAACATTCAAAGGACAATGGAAAGCTCAATTTACAGAAATAGACTGAAAATTGCTGCCAAACGGCCCAGGCAATGCTATGTGCAGCCATCACAGATCAGGTTGCTCAATTTGAGGAAAAGAAAAATTCCATAACATCAGACATTGATGGTTTCTGTGCCACCATCCCTGAGTACAGAGAAGAGTGACCCAGGCACCAACAGCTGTCTTGATTAACCTGGTCCCAGTTTATGAGTTTTAAACTTTTTCTCTCTCCTGATCATTTCTACACATATTAGAAAGTACTGTCTTTAAAATGCTCAGCCTGAAACAATCACTTCTACTATCAATTCATAATTGATTCTTGCTCATAAGCATCCTGGCTATACATCCTAGAATAAAATTCCTTAGACTTTTTCTCAGCTAGGTCAGTATTGTGCTATAATCTTTATCAAACTCTTGGCTTCTGAACTAAGTTATTTTCATCACAGATATTGGGAGACGTTAGTTACATTATATCAACACCTACTGGCCATGCATCTTATCCCTCTACCCCTAATAAGAATGTCTGAGGGGCTTCCCTGGTGGCGCAGTGGTTGAGAGTCCGCCTGCCCATGCAGGGAACACGGGTTCGTGCCCTGATCCGGGAAGATCCCACATGCCGCGGAGCGGCTAGGCCCGTGAGCCACGGCCGCTGAGCCTGCGCGTCCAGAGCCTATGCTCTGCAATGGGAGAGGCCACAACAGTGAGAGAGGCCCGTGTACCGCAAAGAAAAAAAAAAAAAAAGTCTCCAGGAACTATATCAAAGCTTTTTAAGATGGCCCTAGTCAAATAGGTCAACTATTATTTGAGCTTTCTCAATTAATGCCTTCCTGGGATGCCTTATTTTGGAAAAGACTTTTGACAGAATTTAGCTTTGATATTCAAGCCAATTTGCCCTCCTCCAGCTTTCTTAGCTACCAGGCACTTGAACTTTCACTCACATTTTTCTGCTAAGCTTCTGCTGATGGGCCTCTCTAGATACCATTCAGTTGGCTGACTGAAATATAACCTCACTCCAGGTCAAATGCCTTTAAGCTGGAAACCATTTCCAAGAAGGATGAAAATCTTAGATCTTTCAAGTCTGTCTATTTGGCAGTGTTAAGAACAATAAACCTTGTTTTTGTTTTTTTTCTTTTTTCTGTTCTATAGCAGCCTGAGAGGAAGAAGAATTCAAATGTTCAGTAATTCTTATTTCTGCTCAAACTGAAGCATAGAATGGAAAACAGAATGGGACAAATTGAGTAACCACTGTAATAATGGAGCTGTAATAATTTCCCATGTTAGTGAAATTTTGAACTATAATCTCTTCAGATATTTTCTCGAGTCCTTTCTCTCTCTCTTCCCCGTCCGGGACCACTGTAATGCGAATGTGGGTGCGTTTAATGTTGTCTCAGAGGTCTCTTAGACTGTCTTCATTTCTTTTCATTCCTTTTTCTTTAATCTGTTGCATGGCAGTGATTTCCACCATTCTGTCTTCCAGGTCACTTACCTGTTCTTCTGCCTCAGTTATTCTGCTATTGATTCCCTGTAGTGTATTTTTCATTTCAGTTATTGTATTGTTCATCTCTGTTTGTTTGTAATTCTTCTAGGTCTTTGTTAAACATTTCTTGCATCTTCTCGATCTTTGCCTCCATTCTTTTTGCAAGGTCCTGGATCATCTTCATTGAATTATTCTGAATTCTTTTTCTGGAAGGTTGCCTATCTCCACTTCACTTGGTTGTTTTTCTGGGATTTTATCTTGTTCCTTCATTTGGTACATAGTCCTCTTCCTTTTCATTTTGTCTCTCTTTCTGTGATTGTGGTTTTCATTCTGCAGGCTGCAGGATTGTAGTTCTTGCTTCTGCTGTCTGTCCTCTGGTGGATGAGGCTATCTAAAAGGTTGTGCAAGCTTCCTGATGGGAGGGACTGGTGGTGGGTAAAGCTGGGTGTTGCTCTGGTGGGCAGAGCTCAGTAAAACTTTAATCCACTTGTCTGCTGTTGGGTGGGGCTGAGTTCCCTTCCTGTTGGTTTTTTGGCTTGAGGCAACCCAACACTGGAGTCTACAGGCTCTTTGGTGGGGCTAATGGTGGACACCAGGAGGGCTCACGCCAATGAGTACTTCCCAGAACTTCTGCTCCAGTGTCCTTGTCCCTGCGGTGACACAACCACACCCCACCTCTGCAGGAGACCCTCCAACACTAGCATGTAGGTCTGATTCAGTCTCCTATGGGGTCACTGCTCCTTCTCCATGCATTCTGGTGCATACACTACTTTGTGTATGCCCTCCATGAGTGGGGTCTCTGTTTCCCCCAGTCCTGTTGAAGTCCTGGAATCAAATCCTGCTAGCCTTCAAAGTCTGATTCTCTGGGGATTCCTCCTCCTGTTGCCGGAGCCCCAGGTTGGGAAACCTGACGTGGGGCTCAGAACCTTCACTCCAGTGGGTGGACTTCCGTGGTATAAGTGTTCTCCAGTTTGTGAGTCACCCACCCAGTGGTTATGGGATTTAATTTTATCATGATTGCACCCCTCCTCCCATCTCATTTCAGCTTCTCCTTTGTCTTTGGATGTGGGGTATCTTTTTTGGTGAGTTCCAGTGTCTTCCTGTTGGTGATTGTTAAGCAGTTAGTTGTGATTCTGGTGTTCTCACAAAAGGGAGTCATGTGTCTCTTTTTTTTTTCAAGATAAATGTCTGTCTTAAAACATTATATTAAATGAGTTAAAATGGGAAGCCAATGTATGCTTTAAATTACTTTAAACTGGGGCTTTTACTTTTGATTTTGTTCATACTCCACTTGCTTTGTTAAGCAATTACTTAAGTAATTTGTATTTCTGATTTCTAGATACTTTCCGAGTATGACATTTATCCCTAGGCTTGACAAGAACTAAGTTTTTTTTCCCGTTTTAGAATGCTAAATATTTTACTTTCCCTTGAGACTAAAGCATACTTTGTACTTCCAAATGTTCTTCCTCAGTGGTAATAAGATTTATATCAACTCACTCCCAAGGTTTTGACTGCCTTCCTGTCATTCCTTATTCTGGAGTTCCACCTACTGTACCAGTTACATTTTCCCTAATTTCTGCTGGTCAGCTCCATAATCAGTCAACTCATGATGAAGAAAACTGAGTGAAGTAATGTACTGAACATGATCACAACACTATTTTTTGTCTGTGGCTGAATTAGTTCTGTTACAGGCTAAGACAGAGGGCTAAAAATATAGCACCTCAGACAAGCTAAACCTTTACTTTCTTCTCACCTGTCTAAAGTAGAAATTAAGGTTCCTTCTGTTTCATTAGTCTGCCCTCCCTAGGGGGTTGTAGTCTATCAACAGTGAGGCTGGATCACCACGATGCTAACATTTTAACCTTCTAGAGAAGGAAATAAGAAAGTACAGGGAACGAGGTCTCCTTTTATGGTAGGGATGTGTGCAACTTCATATTTCTTTGGAGAGAACTTGGTCACATGGCCAAGGCATTTGGGAATTGTAGTCTGTAGCTGGGAGGCCTGTGCCCTGCTAAAATCTTGGCATGAGTTCTGGCTCTAAAAGGAAGAAGGGGAAACTAGGAACTATCACAGTCTTAAATTTCAGGCTGGTGATGTTTACACTACACGTTAATGCCTCCCTCCTTCCTAATCTTTTATTTTCCTTCTCTTTTGGTTAAGGCTATTTATTCATTCATTTGTACCTCTTTCAGAGAACATGGAAGGCATGTGACATTAGAGCATATTTGGATTTTAAATGATGTTACTTTAAGCATTAAATTGAAAGTTAATTTTCAAATATGTGCTTTACCCTAAATGATTAAAGACTATATCTATGGTTTTAGGGAAGTATACAGTGTGTGCTATTAAATATCTTTTTAATTCACCAAATGATTACCCTGTAGATACCACATGAATAGAACTGAGTATAGTATTTTGAACATCAAGAAACTTTCCTCAAGTAATTTACTAACCATCTGAGGATACCCAATGAAAAAATGGGTTTGTATCAAAATCCAGCAGGACAATGATACAAGAGCCCTCATAGGACAGAAGAGATGAGGGTGTTTTGTTTTGTTTTTGTTTTTGGCTACCTAGTATGCATTTCATGGAATCCCTTTCATCACACATATTTTCAAAAGATTTCTTTCTTCAATTAATGTTTATACCTTATATAGTTTATGAAATATACCTTTATAAGCATATAATTATCATATTAGGAAATAAAAATGCTACCTTCTATTCAGAGCTTTTCATCTAAGTAATATTACATAACTTTTCTTCTTGATTCTATTGATCATGAAAATGATATAATTATAAAGTTTGTAATGTCATGATATATTTTCTCTTCTTTAATGAGACAGAAGGAGTGACTCTCAAAGTTTAATGTTCCTAATTATGTGGGAAGTTTGCTGAAAATGTGTATTTAAAGACTCTACAGAGAGATTCTGAAGCTGTAGGCCTTGTATAAAGGCCAGGAACCATCATTTTCCATGAGCATCTCTACTGATTATGTTGCTGTTCTTCTTTTCATGTTAAAAGAACACACTATGGGAAGTTTATATGAATAGAGAGCACTGTTGATAGGGTTTCTTTTCATAGTTAAAATTTTTGGATATAAACAATTTTCTTGTGAAATTGTTTCTGCCACTGTGATTGCCTCTTGCAAGAGAAGGGAATTATTCCCATTTGCCATATTAAGACAAAAATCAATGTATTTAAAATGCTTACATCTTAATAAAAGCGTAAGATGTAAGAGGTGTGATTGATATGGTCTCTTTATATCTTTACCAATTTTTGATGAGGAAAAAATGTTAAGATGGGGCAAACAAATATTTATATCTATTAGCAATATTGGTAGTATTAGTGATTTCTTCTTTTCTAATTTTGTGTTTTGCCTCATTGCTTCTGGAGTATAACTTCTGCTTGAGGTTAAGGCAAAAAAAAGGAAGAATGGAAGAAAGAAAAAGGGAGGAAGAAAGGAAGGAAGGAAGGGAATAAAGAGAATAAATAAAATAAGAAAGAATGACCTTGAAAAACAATAGTACTTTATCTTGAGAAATCATATGAAATTAGAACCTATAGTCCAGCTAAGTATGTACAAATGATAAGTAAAACACCCCCTTTTGGCCCCCTCTCTCATGTTCAACTCTGGCTGTGATCACTGGAAAACACTAGTGCCCAGGTTTTTTTTTTTTTTTTACTGTTAACACAGTTTGGAAAGTATCTAAAGTATTACGGTTGAAATTGAAGTGCTACCCTCTCATTTGTTTAAAAAGTATAATTTTTCAAATTTGAAAGATTGTGTTCAGGAACACAGTCACTGTTCCTGTCTCTCAAGACCTGCCACTGCATTTTCCCAAAGCACAGTTGGTCTAATTTTAGCCTTTAATATCATTGAGTAGATAATCATCTTATAACCACGAATACCATGCTGATTTCTTGCCAACTCTTCCCACCTTTAACACTACCATCATTAATGTTTATTGATTTGAGCCTCCTGCATCACAGTACTTAGTTAATTTCAAGCATAGCAGAATATTTTGGGATTTTATATTCAGGATTCCGTTGATATCTTGTCTTGCCAGTTTTAATCAGATTTGGGAAAAGGGAAGATTATGTCTAGGCTATCTACTAATCTACTGGTTAAAAATGTTATAAGCACAATCATTAGAAAAAACTTCATTTGAATAATGTATCTAAACCTTGAAGTGGTCAATTATGCACACTGGGCATTAACATAATATTTAGTTTAAATATCAGAAAGGTGTGCTGTAATTAACAGATATAGCACATATCTCACATGACTATTTAATTACAAAGGGTATTTACTTAAGTATATAATCAGGTCTTTATTTCACATCTCTATGTCATTCACATACTATTTTTTGGTCAGACTTCCACATCAAAATACCTAATACTAGTCTGAAATCCATGGGATCTTTGCATGGGTTTCTATGCTCTGCTTTAGTGATAAACCAAATAGTCAGATGCACTATTTCAAACTTTATTCTTTAAAGGCAGCCTTTTGAAATTCTAATACCTACATTGCTATTTTGTGGTACAACAGTGACAACCAGTGGCTGCTGGATTTCACTTTAGGCTGACAGTTTATTGCAGCATCATGTAGATTAACAAGGACGTGTATCTAGCTTTAATAACTAGCATGCAAAATAACTTGCTTCTTGCTCATCTCCATCTTATCTTTTACTAAAAATAGGTGGATATCCATCACGTGTCTATCTGAGAAATCTTTTGTTTTATTAACTATCTGAAATGTAGATTAAGATGGTTTTACTCAGAGGTTACTGCAAATGCTAACATAATTGGAGGTGATTGAAAGATTCTTAATAGGTTCATTTCATGTGATATGTAATCCACATTATTATTTTTTTTACTTGCAAGGGAAAGAAAATAACTGCTAGGAATAGTGAAAAACAGATCAAAGCACTCCATGGGCAAACAGCTGGGGACTGTATAATTATTCACTACCTGAACATCCCAGACTGGTCTCATCTTCCCTTCCTAAAAGGTCCATTATTTATTTCAAATGGAGAGCTTAATGGAGTAAAGCTTTGCTAGATGAAATGAGCTGAATAATGTGGAGTTCAACTTCGGATTATGGACTTTGGAGACTCCAAGCAGTTAAGACTAATGATTTAATCCCTGTACTTATTTTAAATTTCTTTGGACAGATGATCTATTTATATATTCTTGAAGCTCTCCTTGAGACACAGCAATCTGGACATACGGAAATACCCTTATTTTTCTCTCTCTCTCTTTCTCTAATGTCTATGACATTCTTACTCTGTCTCAAACTATCTTTTCTTCTTCTTGCTCTCTCTTTTTAGCATAGCTTCAAACCTTCATTTCCTCCTCACTGGCACTGCTCTAAGAGTGCTTATGGAAAATTTGCTTGTAATCATAACTTGAACCCATCTGGGGATGAGATTGGCTACAAGCTTAGTCTTTCTACTTAACATATTTATGATTAGCATGCACAGAAGGAGCAGAATGAGGATGAATGTTTTTGGAACAGTACAGATAAATCCTCATAAATGTAGTACAACAGCTCTGGAAACGCACAGTGCGGAAATGTAATGAAGCTGAACTCTGTGGAGAGTTTGGTATTCTCAGTACCATGCCTCTCCTAATGAACTCATTTAGATTAGAAAATGGATTTAATATTTTATTGGAATTAACCTGAGCTAGTAAAGAGGATTACAATTTCTTTCCATAAATATAGTGATATTACAGGGTGAGGTAGCATGTTACATGAATATTAAGCACTTTATGAACATTGTCATGAAGCCAAAAGGTGTAAGGTGATTATATTTTAATATAGTGGTACTGTTCTTACAATAATTAAATTTGAATAGCAGTAAAGGGATATTTTAAAAAGATTTAAATCAGAATTTTGTTGCATTTTCATGTGATTAAAATTAAACTCAGGACAGAACATTTAGGTAACCAGCCTCAGCAGAAACTATATTTTCCCAAGTGGGAAAAAAACAACAAACAAACTTGGGAAGAAAAAGGGCAACTAAGATTCTGAGTTTGACTAAAGAGAAAGATTATCTCCTTATTAATCTGAAGAAAGTTTATTTACTTATTGTTGACTACTTTGATAGATACGTTAGCCAAAAAGTAGAGCTCTACTGTATTATTGGCTGTTTTTTTTTCCTTTCTGTCATCTTTTGTTTTCAGTCCAAACTCGCTTATGTCCTTTTTGGATGATGAGTGTATGTTATTCATATAAAATTCACATAAGATGCATATACAGTTTATAAAGGAAGAAATTAATGAGAAATCAAAGGACACAGACTCTTTCCCTCCCTTAATGCCCTCTAGCCCTAAGCTACTTCTACCATTAATTTTTGTAAATCTAGCACATGTATTTTAGGCAAGGGAACTAATATCACACTTTTGTAATCTTAAAGAAAAAAGTAACATGAATCTTATCCAGCCTTAAACAAAGGGCAAGCTTTGGCCCTAGAGTGCCATTTCTACCCATTTTGTAAAGTCAGCTACTGTGCATATGTGCACCCGAGCATTCACTGATTTTACAGGATAAGGCGCAGTGAGCATTGTGTGCTGGAGACTGAGGTTAGGTCTTGAGGCTGTGCAGAAATCTGATGAAAGCTGAACATGAGCTGTAAAGTTGTTCAGGCATCTACAAAGTTAGTTTAAGAAAAGCTTCCCAACCCTCCTTTGTTCCACCTACACTAGCAAAACTTTTTTTTGCTTCAGTTGGGGAAAGGCATATAAGGGACTCTGTGTGTGGGTTTCAGATTTCTTCAACCCATATACACAAAGTATTTCATAACTGATGCTCTTTTAAGCTTCAGCCACACTGGGGCTTTGAGGTGATGCTATTAAATTGGAGTTAAAGAAAATCAACTGCTTGCTGAGTATGCGGGAGAGTGGGGGGTGGAAGGGAAGTGGAAGGGCAGGCCCCAAACAAGAGACACCAACATCAGTGCTGAGCATCTGGTGAAACTCTGTGGCGGTATGACATTGCAGGAGGAAGACCTTTTAGAGACACGTGTCCTGCTGGAGTACTGATGAAGGAAAGCTTGCCAGGACCCACCAATGGGAACAGGAGGAGGAGAAAACAGGTAGGAGAGGCCTTGGGAAAGGGCTAAGGAGGAGAAATTGCCAGCAGCTTGGAATTTGCTGGTCTTACAAAGATTCAGGATGATCCCTTTTTACTCCACTTTATTTTCACTTCTGTGGTCTTCTTACTAATTATCATCTTCTGGTAGCCTCTCTCATTTTATGTCTTTTATTTTATTATTTGATAGAGTAAAATACTGAATACAAGATTTTCACCATAATTAGCCCAGGTATACATCTCCCTGGGGTTGAACGGGGTTAGGGTAGTTGGGGGTAGAATGGGAAGTTATTAGCAATGCTACAGGAATAAACTAAGAAAGATATTCAAAAAACCTTTAATGTTTTATATTCCCTAAAAGGATCTGGCAGCAAGATATAGTAGGTTTTTATACCAGGCAGATTAGTTTGGAAAAGGATTATCTAAATTTCCTTATCGACTTCTCCTTTAATACATTAAAGGCTAGCCTGGCTGACTTAGTTCAGAGAGCTGTCTTGGTGTGAAGAGAATATACTGTGTCTACAATTTTCTATTTTCTGGTAAGAGGATAAGATACAAGAGAAATAAATTATATGCCAGCAATTTCCATACCCCTGAGAATGGCCAGTGAGAAGAAGGAGGTAACAAAGAGAGTTAAGAAGCTAGAAGAGTATTCCCATTTTCTCCTCTTCAGGCTTATGTCCAAATAGGAGACACTACATTAAGTAAGTACTCCGACATTCAGGAGGAGTTGATTTGCAGACTTTCTTCTCCTAGCCTATGAGTGGGCTTCCATAAAGTAAATTTGACAGCTAATGGTAAACAGACCATGCAGTAGGTGACAGAGGGGTAAGTAGCTACTAGATAACAAAGGACATTGCCGTAGAACTAGAGGAGAGATAACAATGCCTGAAGACTCTGCCCCACCTTTTTCATGCCACGTTCATTTGAATCACTCCCCTTCCCTTACACACCCTGTAGTGGGTTTAGTGGAAACTCCCCCCCCAAAAAGATACATCCAATTCCTAACCCTTGATACTTGAGTGGAGGCTTATTTAGAAATAGCCTTCACAGATGTAATTAAGATAAGGATCTTGAAATGCAATAATCCTGATTTAAGATGGGCCTTAAATCCAATGACTGGAGACTTCCCTGATGGTGCAGTGGTTAAGAATCCACCTGCCAATGCAGGGGAGATGGGTTCGATCCCTGGTCCCACATGCCACAGAGCAACTAAGCTGGTGCACGACAGCTACTGAGCCTGTGCTCTAGATCCCATGAGCCATAACTACTGAGCCTGCATGCCCTAGAGCCCGTGCTCCACAACAAGAGAAGCCACCACAATGAGAAGCCCACACACCACAACAAAGAGTAGCCCCACTTGCAGCAACTAAAGAAAGCCCAAGCATAGCAACGAAGACCTAACGCAGCCAAAAATAAATAAAATTTTTTAAAAATCCAATGACTGTTGTTTTTATATAAGTAAGGAGGGAGAGATTTGAGATACATAGATGCAGAGAGAGACACAGAGAAGAAGGCCATGTGAAGAGGGCGACAGATTGAAGTTATGCTGCCATAAACCAAGGAACACCAAGAGAATACTTTGAAATCAGTTTATTTATCTAAAATTTTCATCTTTTAAACCTTTGGAGGGGTGTTAAATTCTAAAGAACGTAGAATAATAGAGTCAGCATCCATGTATCCACCATCTTTCACCCAGACTCCAGTTATCAACTAGACCAATCTTGTTTCACACAATCCTTGTAACATGCAAAGCCGGTTCTTAATTTCCTTATTTGTGTGCTTCTACCTCCTCATCCTTATCTCCAGGACAGTAGTGCCTGGGAATTTACTAGTCCCTGGGTGGCCCTTGAATAATTATTGACATATGTGGGGCATGGAAACATAGCTTCTATGCATTGGGTCTGCAAATCTCAAAGGTTTGATCTGTACTCGTTACTTGCACAGCAGGACCATGTTAAAGCTACCTTCTGCAGGACATTCTGTGACATACCACCTGTTCACCCCTACTCTCATCTACTCTCTATGGGTGGTACTTTTACAGTAACAGAGTGTCCCACTTTGTGGAGCATACCATAGCTTATGAAAGAAGTCCTACAATGATGGATGTTTGGGTTATTTTCACTTTTTTGCTAATATAAAACAGTCCTTCAGTAAATAATCCTGTACATATTTTGTTTCCTACTGTTGCTAGTGTATCTTTGGGATACATTCCTAGAGA
Source organism: Neophocaena asiaeorientalis asiaeorientalis (assembly GCF_003031525.2). Lineage (NCBI taxonomy): Eukaryota > Metazoa > Chordata > Mammalia > Artiodactyla > Phocoenidae > Neophocaena > Neophocaena asiaeorientalis. Next base: position 2,861,928 of record NW_020172366.1, read on the forward strand.
TGGGATTGTTGAGTCAAAGTTCAAACGTATCTATAATTTCAGTAGATATTATTAAATTTTTCTTCATAACAATTGTATCACTTTAGGCAGGTATATTTTTGTCTACTTAAGAAAAATCTATTTGAATGTCATTATTTTAGGTGAAACAAGATTTTATATTTTGATTTACTTTAAACAAATGACTTAAGCCTATTTATGTGTTGATAAGATCAATGTATTTTGCTTTAGCCCTGACTTGTTATATGAATGAGCTTTGTTAGTTTCTGACCAATGAACTAAATAAAACATACAGTGCCTTTAGGACAGAATAAAAAGTTCCCACAAATATTTTGTGAGTTATAATCATCTCTGGAGTGTACACTTTTTAGAATTTTTTATTTGAAAAGCAAAAGAATGTAAGCAAATATTCTCTATGCTAAAGCTGGTGGGACTTAGAGTCATAGTACTTTTGCAATGTCATACTGAGTATAAATCTATTTGCTTCTGTACTGCATGAAAGAGAGAAAGATGCTATAGGGTGATTCATGGTTGATGAGAAGAAATTAATGAACTGCCCCTAAGTACTATCAACCTACTGTAGGTTAGAACTCTTCTTCCATCTGCTTCTCATATTTTCTGTTTCAAATTCTGCATGTAACAATGTCAAGAGCAGCAGTGGGAGTTTTCACCTGGTTTCTGTAATTCATTATGAGGCTAATTTTATGATTCATATTTTGGTCTGAAAGGATCAATATTAGATGAATCTCTAGGCTCAGATGATCCTTTGTCATCAGATACATTTACTGCCTGATATGTATGACTTACTGCTTGCTGAATGAAATATTTGTTAAAACTGGGGCTTCTTATTTTGACTTGGTATTTGGAACATGAGATTAGTTCTGTTCTGCAGTTGTGCTTTGTGCCGTTGAAAAGTTTCTTTGGATTCAGTGTTCTAAAACAGTTGTTATTTTCATTGTATTCTGCAAAATTTGAAAAGAAAAATAGACTTTGTGCCGTTTGTAGTATTTTCAGCAAGTTTGATAATAGTATATGCATGCAGGTGTATAGTTTATATGAACTGGATGTTTTCAATCCACTTTTCCTCCCCATAATTTCGTTGTGTTATCTCATATTTTAGGAAAACCAATATGTGCATTTTGAGTAAAAAAAAAAAAGCAAAAACAAAATAGTTTTTTGTGTGAGAAACAAGTATGATAAGTTGGGTTCAACTGCCATCTACTAATTTTTAAAATTGTTTCTAGGGCAGGGTCATGATTAAAAATGACAGAAAAAACAAGCAAACATGTTTGTTTGGAATTTCTCTGCACAAGATAACTTTACTTGCTACTGGGTAAAGATTCTTATATAAATGGGTTTTTTGGATACCCCTAATGATAAAATGCCCTCTGTGTAGACAAAATGACCTCATGAATATGTTAAAAATCTGTAGAGGTTAATGTTAAGAACTGATGGGGACTGGAAAGGTAAAGGAAAGGAGCAATTGATGGGTAGTCCACAAGCCCACCTGAACAGTTGATAGATGAATTTGAATATCTCAGGAGAGGAGAGAGAGAGAGAGAGAGAGAGAAATCAGTGAGGGCAACCATGTTGAGCTCCTGACATTTAGGTGAGATGACAGGCAGGGGGTGGGGGTAGCGCTCAATGGTTGATATGAGCTAATTCACAACTGTTTTGCTGGAGCCATAAAGGGACAAAAATACTAAGTTTCTGTTGTTTTTTCCTACTTATTATTGATACTACTTCAAATTAGAATTAGAATCATAGTGCAGCATAAGATCTCGGCCAGTAAAGGAATCTTTGAAGTGATCTAAGTTCCCTGGTAAAGTGGATAATTCTTCAGAGACATGGTACTATCATCTGGGATCTTCGAGAATATTATCAAAAAGGGAAAGCACAGTGGTTTTAAATATAGCCTGTTTTTTTTTCTTTTTCTGGAAGCTTTAATTGGTGGACATTTTTTCTTATGTTGAGATGCTATGTACTTCCCTATGCCTTCCCAATATATATTCTAGTCCTGCTATCTAGAGAACTTCAGTGTAAGGTCAGATGCCTTTTGGAAGACAGGAAAATCCTTCAAATATCTGAACTTAAATATCAAGTAAGTTCTAGATGTTTTTCCCCCTCATTCTCCTTGCAGGTCAGACATTTCTTAGGACAAACTTTGCCTCTATCAAGCTTTTAAAATACGACATTCCAAAGATACAATACTTAATATGTTGAATGATAAACCCAGCATTTGGTTAATCTACTCTATGTTTATGTTTAAACACCTTATTTTCATTAATCATTTATTATTTAAGCACTGAATCATATTGCTAATTCCTTTCATAATTTTAGTCAGCACAAACTTTTAGGCATTTTCATATAAACTACTTTTTGTCAAGCTATTCTAAGCATATAATTATAAAATTGATTCTTTGAGTTCACTTGCAGGATATTTATTTTGGTTAAATTGATTTGTGTTAGTTTGGGCCCATCATTTACCATGTCATTTTTATTTTGGAACCTTGATAATGTCATCAATTACATTAGCTAATCCTCTTAGATTTGGGTCATCTGAAAATTTAATCAGCATAATTTTTCCTTTTATATCTAAGGCATTAGTAAAAATGTTGACCGGCTCACAGTCAAGGTCAGAGTACAAAACTGTGCTGTTATAAGCATCTTTCTAGTTACATATTGATCCATGGTTCAGTGCTTTTGTATATTCATTCAACAAATATCTATTGAGTTTTTATTATGCATCAGAGACTAATCAAGCTGCTGGAGATAGGACAATAAAAACATACTAAATGTTGTCTTCATAGAGTGCACAGCGTTGCTGATGGCCTATATGACACCTTTGTGCAAATTATTAAAAAAGCACCCTGTCAGGTGAATTCAGACTTTTTTTTATTAAAGAAAACATACCTCTTTCTTGGGGAAATAGGCAAGTGCCAGGTGAATGGTTTGTCAAGAGGAACTGGCTGGACTTCAGCTCCCAAGGAGATCTGCAGCTGTCAACTTTATGCAATTGTACTGTACAAACTGTGCAACTTTCCGTGATGACCCTTGCATAGTCTGATCTATTCAAATATTTCATGCCCTTATTAATTTTTACTCATTAATCAATGTTCATATTTATTGCACTTGCTTATCATGCTCTGGGAAGAGGGCTATGTTAACAAATGAAGAATGATTAATCTACCTTATAAGAATTATAAGAACAAGGAATGGAGGAAACTCAACCAAGGCATGTTCTTTCACAAAATTTAAATTACTTTCCAAGAGAATAATTAGTGTTACTATTGGAAATTTTAGAAGGGACATTTATCTGTCGACCAAAGATTTGTGCTCCTCTTTCCAGAGCATAGACTTGTAGCTCTGAGGTGGCTGACAGACAGGGACTGTGTTTCCCAGAGCCTTTGCTCTTTTTCTCCTGGGCCACATGCTAGCACTCAGTAATGAATAACAACAGAATCAATCCATTCCACTTTTGGGCCAAAGAGCTTCAGATATGGTTGTGTCTTCCTCACTCTCTTTCCCCAGCCACACCTGAAAGGAAAATATATGATGCCTTCCTGTAGTAGTTCTCAACATTTTTGGTCTCAAGATCCTATTACATCTTTAAACAGTATTGAAGAGTTCAAGAGCTTTTATATTTACGGATTATGCCCATCAATATTTACTGTATTAGAAATAAAAATTGAGAAACTTTTTAAAAGTGTTTATTTTAATAACTTTACCATAAAACAAACACCCGTTACATAAACAATCAAGTTTACAAAAAGTAACTCTATTTTCCAAAATTAAGAAATAGTGATAAAAGTGGCATTGTTTCACATTTTGGAATCTCTTTTATGTCTTTCTTTTTTTTTTTTTTTTTGTGGTACGTAGGCCTCTCCCTGTTGTGGCCTCTCCTGTTGCAGAGCACAGGCACCGGACGCACAGGCTCAGTGGCCATGGCTCACAGGCCTAGCCACTCCGCGGCATGTGGGATCTTCCCGGACCGGGGCACAAACCCGTGTCCCCTGCGTGGGCAGGCAGACTCTCAACCACTGCGCCACCAGGGAAGCCCTTTTATGTCTTTCTTAATTGTTCATTCAAGTGGCTGTGATATCACATATCATATAGTTAGAGAAAATGCAACTGTTCACTTGTAGCATAAAAATAAAAAAGTCAAATAACATTTTAGTATTATTATAAAATTAGTTTTACCACATGAATCCATTGAAAGGGTCTTGGAGATTTTTCAGGGTTCCTAGATCACTGCTATTCTCTGGGAAGATGTAGCTTCCAAATAGAAAGAGTTGAGGGTCCCTGAAACACCATATGAAAATCTGTATTCTACAAGGAACACCAGTGTTGGACCATTACATGAAAGATAAACTACATTATATTAAGACACTAAGATTTTGGAGTTTATATATTATAGAAGCTAGAACTGCCCTATCTAGAATAGAAATCCATAGAAAATACTAATTTTGATGTAGGAAATTTTCCTTTTTAATAATACGTATCCAGGAATGGGTCTTTTTTATTTCTAACAAACATGCCCAGCCAAGACCCAGCAAATGAAAACCGACATACTATACCCACAGGAAGCCCGAGAAATAATGGGATTTATTTGGTTGGGGAAAAAAATAACAGGAAAATTAAGGACATTGAATCTATTCCAAAAATGAGATGGCCATGGGAGCTTACTATTTCTTTCTAAGTTTATGAAAGCTGATCTAGGTAGTAGCTGTATGTGGGGTGTGGGGGGTGATGGTAGAATGACCAGAGAAGTGGTTGAAATTGCAGTACATTGATTTGGGATTAAGTAGTGGAAATGATGACATGATCATTTACTCAAGTCCTTAGTAAATGTTCTCAATGAATTGAGAAATTGGACACATGGCCCCCATCTCCTTACAGAATATTTTTATGCTTTTATCAAGACTCCTCCACTTGTATGCCCCTCAGCTCTCTGTCTCACCACCAATATCTGCATTAGACAATTGGGTCCATTCTCATTCTGTCCTTTGTTCTTGTTTATCATTCACTACAAGAAGCACAGAATTACCAGGTAAAACTTCATGCCAAGTCTCCTATTCCAAGCACTGAGAACCACTGAGGGGGAAAAAAAAAAAAAAAAAAAAAAAAAAAAAAAACAAAATA
>NW_020172366.1:2867303-2930665 GCF_003031525.2 Neophocaena asiaeorientalis asiaeorientalis
AAAAAAAAAAAAAAAAAAGAAAGAAAAGAAAACTAAAAAGGAAGGGGAGAGAGAGAGCAGCATTTCTTAAAAGTAAGCAGGAAGAGAGTCGAGAGATGGTAGTTCTATTTTTAGTTTTTTTAAGGAAACTCCATACTGCATACTGTTCTCCATAGTGGCTGTACCAGTTTACATTCCCACCAGCAGTGCAAGAGGGTTCCCTTTTCTCCACACCCTCTCCAGCATTTATTGTTTCTAGATTTTTTGATGATGGCCATTCTGACCAGTGTGAGGTCATTGTGGTTTTGATTTGCATTTCTCTAATAATTAGTGATGTTGAGCATCTTTTCATGTGTTTGTTGGCCACCTGTATGTCTTCTTTGAAGAAGAAGAAATGTCTATTTAGGTTTTCTAATAGAAGACCATTTCTAATAGAAATGTGTATTTAGGTCTTCTGCACATTTTTTGATTAGGTTGTTTGTTTTTTGGGGCTGCATGTGCTGTTTGTATATTTTGGAGATTAATCCTTTGTCAGTTGCTTCATTTGCAAATATTTTCTCCCATTCCGAAGGTTGTCTTTTTGTCTTGTTTATGGTTTCCTTTGCTGTGCAAAAGCTTTTAAGTTTCATTAAGTCCCATTTGTTTATTTTTGTTTGTATTCTCATTACTCTAGGAGGGGGGTCGAATGGGATTTTGCTGCAATTTATGTCGAAGGGTGTTCTACCTATGTTTTCCTCTAAGAGTTTTATAGTGTCTGGCCTTACATTTAGGTCTTTAATCCATTTTGAGTTTACTTTTGTGTATGGTATTAGGGAGTGTTCTAATTTCATGCTTTTACATGTCTAGTTATGTAACTAGACATATGATAACTAGCTGTCTAGTTATCCCAGCACCATTTATTGAAGAGGCTGTCTTTGCTTCATTATGTATTCTGGCCTCCTCTGTCATAGCTTAGGTGACCATAGGTGTGCGGGTTTATCTCTGGGCTTTCTATCCTGTTCCATTGATCTATATTTCTGTTTTTGTGCCAGTACCATATCCAGCAATCCCAATATTGGGTATATACCCAGAGAAAACCATAATTCAAAAAGATACGTGCACCCAATGTTCTCTGCAGCACTATTTACAATAGCCAGGACATGGAAACAACTTAAATGTCCATCAATAAAGGAATGGATAAAGAAGATGTGGTACATATATACAATGGAATATTATCCAGCTATAAAAAGGAAAGAAATTGGATCATTTGAAGAGACGTGGATGGACCTAGAGTCTGTCATACAGAGTAAAGTAAGTCAGAAAGAGAAAAACAAATATCATATATTAATGCATATATGTAGAATCTGAAAAATTGGTATAGACGATCTTATTTGCAAAGCAGAAATAGAGACACAGATGTAGAGAACAAATGTATGGATACCAAGGGGGAAAGTGGGGGTGGGATGAATTGGGAGATTGGGATTCACATATATACACTATTGATACTATGTATAAAATAGATAACTAATGAGAACCTACTGTATAGCACAGGGAACTCTATTCAGTGCTCTGTGGTGACCTAAATGGGAAGAAAATCCAAAAAAGCGAGGATATTTGCATACGTATAGCTGATTTACTTTGCTGTATAGTAGAAACTAACACAACATTGTAAAGCAACTATACTCCAATAAAAATTAAAAATAAAAAAGAAAGTCAAGAGGTGCATTTGAAGTCCCTGGTGTTCAAAGGACAGAGGGACAGAGGAAGTGTTTGAGGAACAGAATAACAAGAAAAACCTAGGATCAATAAATCAAAATAGGCTCTCTTTTCCCATCTTTATGTTCTATTTCAATCTGCACTCGCTTGGGGATAAATAAGCCATTTTCAGTTCTCTGTACTTAATTTTGTGCTCAGTGGAGTATGTTGAGCTCTACACGAGGTCTAGAAAATATTCTTTAGAAAGATGAGTAAAGATGTATTTTGAAGAAACCTTCTTGAGACTGGTTAATACTTAAAAAAACAACATTGAGTTTGTGTATACATAATCATGTATAATGATGATAAACTCAGAATTACAATGCCTATTAGGTAAAAGTTATTATTATGACCCTGCCCAGGGAGGACATGAAGAGGGAAGATGAGCCCTAATTTATTTATTTTTGGAATGTATCAACTGTGAAGGGGGAAGAACTTGTCATTTGGAGTCCTTTCTAGACCTGTGTTGCAATGATTTCTTGAACTCTTTCAGTGTAAGAATTGGAGGAGTGTCTGTAAACTATGGTGTAGGCTTGACTGACTAATCTATTGTTAAGGAAAAAAAAATTTCTTTTTCTAATAGCTAGACTTAACATTATGAAAGTCTTCTTTTCCTCTCATTTCTTAGTTAAGAAAAATTAATCAGTAATTATTGAGCAACACATTATAGTGCTATGGTAAAAAAATATATACTGTTAGAGACTACAATTCTTGACTTTAAGAATTTAGAAAGAAGAAAATTTTTGCCACATTTGACAATTCTCAGAGTGATAAATTATTTTTGGATATTCATTATGCAATATGAGAAAAATTACTGAGTTTGCAATGATTTTAGTGTATCTATAATTATCATTAGATATTACAAAATTTCTCTCTAGGATTTGACTTATGACTTAAAAAAATTGGAAAAACAAAATTACTGATTAAAAAACCTGTACAATTTCCCTTTCATTCCTTTAAGTCACTTCTCTCCGAGTATGCAGTGCATGCAGTATTACTTATAAGAGTTAAGAAGCATGCTTACATACTCCACTGAACACAAAATTAAGTACAGAGAACAGAAAATGGCTTATTTATCCCCAAGCAAGTGGAGGTTGAAACAGAACATGAAGATGGGAAAAGATAGCCTATTTTGATTTATTGTCCCTAGGTCTTTCTTGTTGTTCTCTTCCTCAAACACTTCCTCTGTCCCTCTGTCCTTTGAACACCAAGGACGTCAAATGCATCTCTTGACCTTCTATCTGCTTACTTTTAAGAAGTGCTCCTCTATCATTCTCTCTCTCTCTCTGTCTCTCTTTTTCCCATTTAGTTTTCCTTTGTTTCTCAGTGGTTCTCAGTGCTTGGGATAGGAGAATTGTCATGAGGTTTTACATGGTAATTCTGTGCTTATTGTGGTTAATGACAAATGAGAACAAAGGACAAAATGAGAATGGACCCAGTCATCTAATGCAAATATTGGTGGTGAGACAGAGAAAGTTGAGGGGCATACAAGTGGAGGAGTCTTGACAGAAGCACAAAAATATTCTATAAGGAGATGGGGGCCATGTGTCCAATTTCCCAATTCATTGATATGGGACTTGAGTTGCTGATCCAGTGACATCAGGAATATAGACAGAGTCCTCCTTCTACTTCCAATTAGGCAAGACTCTTGGTGGTTGAGACTGGAGAGCCCACAGATATACACACTACATGGACACACTAAGTTCCAACAAACTCTTGGTTAGTGCAAATTCCTACTGATTCTAGAAATAGATTGACCAAGAATTATGGTATATGCTATTGTGAGTTTTATCTTTTGTGTCCATGCTTTCATATACACTTGACCGATATCTTGAGGAATTTTGTTCATGAGCCGGGTGACATGTCATTTACAAAGAGAAACTTCCCTCTATTTGCCTTTGAACTACAGGCATGCAGGTGTCAGCTGCTAATAATTCTCTGATTTGGACCTAGTAATCTCTTTTAATATTGTTTCTACTGTAGAGAAGCTTCCAAATAATGAGCAGTTAAAGAAATAGTCAAGATTGTTTGGCATATGCTTTAAAAATGCTTGAGATTAATATTATGATGATTTGAAAATACTGTGGCTTTTCTTTCAGAGCAAAGGTATAATTTAATTTTATAAATAATAATAATGCTCTTTCTTGTGCATGCAGTGAAAACTTTCTTTGGTTAAAAGTTACTTAATTCAGATGCGCAACCAAGACCTATAATTATGAGACCAAGCCCAGCAATTACTCTGAGCCTTTTATCTATTTTGGCAGCTCCATGGAAAAAGAAGAAATTCAACTTTAGCAACTCAAGGGGAATCTAGTACTTTTTCAATCACTGGAGTTTTCCTGGGGATAAATCTGAACCTAGTTTTAAAGACCAAATGGTTCAACACTATTCATTATTCCACTGTTCTGCTTCTGAAATCAGATGTGCTGTTTCACTTTCGACTGTGAAGTTTTTCCAGTGTCTGAGCTTATTACCATACATCGGTTTAAGCAGACTCTCATTTTCTTACATTCTGCTCCTCTTCCTTCCTTTTGGTTCTTCTGCATGATTTCCCTGTCCTCACTGTCTGTCTGCTTTGTGTTTCCTTGCTCATCTTACAGCAAGCTTGCCTACTCGCAGCTTGGGAGGCATTTAAATAGCTTGTTGTTTGCCAGCCCACTGCACTGTAGAGTTACAAATGGAAAGAAGAAAAGGGCTTGTGGACATTTCCCATTGTCCTTAAATATCCAGGGAGCTACTCTGCGATGAATTAACTGAAGACTGTAAGAAACATAAGGACGAACAGATATGGTCTCCTTTTCTAATCCATGTTATACAATTTCTGTGATGGATTTTTTTCTGTGATTCATCTAGTCCCCTTTTTGCTCCGTTTTGCAAAACAGGCAGAAACACATTTTATTTTCCTGCTGTGAAACAGCTTGCACAAAAACTGCAGCCTATATCATTTGTCTGGTCTCACACTAAAACACTGTAATTAAATATATATAATAATTTAATTACGGTTCATTCAAATCTGCTTCTCTCCTGTTTATTCTATTTTCAAGGAAAGATCATTAAAATGCCCAGAAATCTTAGTTCTTTTTTCTTTGTGATTTTTCTCATAGATATGCAGTAGAGTATTAATTGCTGCATTGTTTTGAATATTCTGAATGCTTCAACAGTATCACTTTCAGTCTTAAAGATTGGTCATAGGAACACACCTCTTATAAGTCCTGGTCTCTCTTCTTTTAATCCTAAGAGTGAACTAATTGAAGTGAGGTGAGCATTTCCTAACAGCACTGCTAAGATGTTTTAAGCCTATCTGCCTTTGCCTGCCTAGTAAAAGAATGCAAAAATGTATTCTATGTAAAAAAATACAAGAGCCCCTTTTTTCTTTCTCTCACCCACTCATACAGTTTTTCAGATAGCCGTAATCAAAATTCTGCAGCTTCCTCTCTCATGTTATGTTCTTTACATGACATCTAGAGGCCAAAATTGATGTGAGCCATAATTAATCTTTCCATGTGGCTATGCAGTCTCTTGGTATATCAGGGATAAGAATCACACAGTCTGCATACATAAACTTACAGAACATCCTAGCACCAATCTATATTCTGAGCTGTGCACAGTTTGATCCCCATCCTACGGATATGAAAGATAAAGGAAAGGAAAGCAGCCTTATGAAGAAAGAAGACTTGAAAGAATAAAACTCCTTTCTTATGACTTTGCATTTTATATGCAATAAACTCTGCTGTTAATTTTCACATAAATTTTGAAATAATCTAATTAACATTCCTGACATTTACCTAGGACAGTTAAAATCCGGCTGGTAATCAATAATGTAAATGTAAAGTGGCTGATTAAATTTTCTTTTCTTTTCCATCAAAAATTTTAAGGGCAAAATTCATTTTATTGTCCCTTATTTGTTCTCAGAACACTCTTCTGACTCCAGCTTTAATCTGCAAATTCACAGAAAGCTCATAAAACTATTTAAATCATATGAAGGATAATTGATGCTATCACCACTTGACTACAAAGCAGTTCTATGCATTTTTTTCAACAGTTCTTGCAAAATAAATATCAGAACCATTGAATCACTATAGTTGTAATTAAGGCAATATTCCAAGCTTCCCTTTCTAAATACTTTGAATATCAGAAAATTTAAATACCATCATTTTATAATTGAATCATGGGGATGAAGATGTTTAAATTTCTTATATATTGTGATGATGCAATAAGAATGAATGTTTGTGTCCCCTCCAAATTCATGTGTTGAGACCGTAACTCCCCATATAATAGTATTAGGAGCTGGAGTCTTTGGGAGGTCATGAGGGTGGAGCCCTCAAGAATGGGATTAATGCCCTTAATCTCAGAGAGCTCTCTCACTCTCTTTTCACCATGTGAAATCACAAAGAGAAGTTGGCAGTTGGTAATCTGAGAGGGCTCTCACCAGAACCTTACCATGCCAGCAACCTGATCGTGGAATTCCAGCCTTCAAAACTCTGAGAAATAAATTTCTGCTGTTTATAAACCTCCTATTCTATAGTAATTTGTTATAGGAGCCTCAACTAAGACAGATGATAACCTTAACTATGACTATTAAAATATATGTTTCATACACACATATACACAAACATATATATGTATACACACACAGTTGATTAAGTCTTCCATAGATTTTTACTGTTAAACATACATATCTGGCCTAAAATCATATCATTCCAACTTGTTTAAATGATGGAATAAATAACTACTCTTTTGTATGTATTTGTGTGTGCGCACACATGTGTATATGTGTATGTGGTGAACTTGATCAGTTTCTCTCCTTGGCAATGCTCTGTTTTGAGGCTGTCTATATTGCTACACGTACATGTGGCTCACTGCATTCTACTGCTGCCTTATGGTCCATATCCATCACATTTTACTGACCAATTCCCTGGTGATGGATACCTAGGAGCCTATGTTTTCTATTACCATAAAAAATGCTAAGATAAGTTTTCTATAAATATCATCATAATAATTTGTGCAAGTATTTTCTGGAATATATACTAAGACTGAGATTTCTGTGTCATAGGAAACACGCATACATAATTTTGCTAAATATTGCCAGATGGCTTTCCAGAATAGCTGTTGCAGTATACACTGCTAGCACGGCACGAAAATTCCTGTCTACCCACATTCTTGCCAATAATTGGAATGTTCCCATGTTCTGATTTTAAACATTCTGATGAATATAAAGTTATATATCATTGTTAAAATTGCAATCATTTGATGAAGAGTAAGCTTGAACAACTCTACGTATACTTGCCATATGTTTAGATTCCTCTGTGAATTGCCTTTTCAAATCTTTAGTTCGTTTTTCTATCAAAGTTTCTATCTTTTTCTTGGAGATTTGCAGTTACTTGTTCCAAAAGTTCCTGGACCCAATTGCAAGCTGTAAGTGGAAGCTTCCCCACACCAACAAGAAATTCTCAGATGCCAGTAGGGTATCCAAGAATTCAACTCAATTCTGATACAGTCTATCTAGAGGATAGAAACAGATTCTGCAGGTTCAGTCCTACAGGTCAGCTCTCCACTTAAGACACCAGTGACAAGCCCAAGTTGTTACCTATGCTTCTGACCAACCAGCTACAAATTGGAGATTCCCACAACCCCCTCCAACTCAGGATGCCAATTGCAAGTCCAAGTTGTTATCTGTACCTCTGACCAACTGGTGGTAAATCAGAGGTTCCCACTATTACCTGAAAACTGTGTTTGCCTCTAGGTGAGGGTTGAGCCAAAGGATACAACTAAGCCAAAGAACAGGAGCAAGAAGGATTTATTACTTGCAGCAAATAGGAAGAACACCAGGAATCTTTCCCAAAGCAATGTCTCTCTGAACAGAAAATTGGGGAAGCTTTAAGCTAAGCATACATGCATATTCATGAACAGGCTTGGGCAGTGTATGCATATCCATGAGGGGGCTTGAACAGAGGAGAATTCCACATAGAAATGGGGTAAAGATTGACAGAGTCCAAGCTTTAGTTGACTGAAATTATGAGAGTCAGAAAAGTTTGACATCATCATTCCACAGGTTCCAGTCTGGGGGCAGCATGTAGTTACCAATCTCCAGGGGTCTTAGTTCCTGCAGAACTCAAAGATGTGTATTACATTGTTATGTATATCCCTTGAGGAGGAACTATTGTTTCTTAACTGCTTTTCCTTTGATCCTGCGTTCCTTTGTTCCCTGAAGATCATGAGTTACTGAGACCTGATCAAGGGCAAGCACTGTGGCCAGGCTTAGATCATAAAATGATTTATGCCAAAGATGGCTTCTCCTATGTCAAGAAATCCATGCCTGTTTCTCTTTCTCCACAGACCCCCTACCCTATCTGCTTACACCACCAGTCTCTCTTCAGATTCAGTTAATTTGCTAGAATGGCTCATAGAACTCAGGAAAACCCATTTACTCACTAGATTACTGATTTATTATGAAAGATGTCAGTGGTGTCAATACCTATCAACAGACAGATGAAGAGATACATAGAGTGAAGTCCTGAACAAAGGGGCTTCTGTCCTTGTGGAGCAAGGGGCTGGTGGCACAGTGGTTCCATACCGGGGAACAAGATACATTCTTGTTCCCCGGTATGGAAGCTCTCTGAAAAGTAATAAAAAGCGGTCCTTTAGGCTCTTTATGGAGGCTTCATAGTCATGATTGACTGAACCATTGGCCATTGGTGATTGATTCAATCTTCAGCCCTTTTCCCCTTCCCAGAATTCAGAGGGTGGGACTGAATGTTCTAACCCTCTAATCACATGGTTCTCCTGGCAACCAGCCCCCATCCTTGGGTGGGACCCAAAAGTCACCTCTTCTGAAGCCTTTATGGGAATTGAGGACAAGAGACCAAATATTATCCCACTGCTCTTATCACTCAGGAAATTCCAAGGGTTTTGGGAGCTGTGAACCAGGAAATGTGGACGAGAAATATATATTTGGCCTTCTAAATGACCAAATATATATTTTTCTATAAAACAAATGTACTTTTATATATTCTTTTTTAATCATTTATCAGCTTTAGATGTTGCAAATATATTCTTCCAATCTGCCCTTTCTATTAAATTGTCCTTAATTTTTATGAGGTCAAATCCATTTGTTTTTAGTTTATGATTTTTTGCTTTTTAGATTTTTAAAATATTTATTTCCATACAGCTATATCATAAATATCTTCTTCAATTGATAATTTGACTTTATATTTATCTTTCTATAATTGGGCCTTTAATCTGGTCTCTAATTGGGTCTTTTATCTATTGTGTAAAGTAGAAATCCAGATTTAATTTTCTCTGTATAGTGAGACAATTTTCCGTATAATATCATGAAAAATATCTGTCCTTTCCCCATGACTTGTCCTTTCCCCCCACCTTGTCGAGATATAATTGACATATAGCATTGTATGAATATAAGATAACATGATGATTTGATATACATATATATGTAAACAAAGAATGTTGCCCACCATTCCAGTTCTACAAGGATCAAATCATTAGCCGCTGCGATCACTTACCTACAAGTACATCCTGAAAGGAATTCAGGATGAGCATTCTGGGTGTTGGATATACAGGCCCCTAGATAGTTAAGATGTATATCTAAGGAAGATTTTCAAAGACCCAAGATTCTTGCATCTTCCCATACATAGATAAGCACTAAAATCTTTAACTTATGATATCTGGGGTTTTTTTGTTTGCTTTATTTATTTGTTTGTTTGTGATTAGCAGTAATCCTTTACCAAGATGTATGCTTGACTACTTTGGAGCAGTTCCTCAGTTATCTGAGAGGTTGTCTCCTGGGCTATAATCTGCTGTAAGACACTGAATAAAACACCACTCACAGCTCTAATGTGCATTTTTTAGTTGACATATATTGCAAAATTATTACCAGAATAAGGTTAGTTAACACATTCATCACCTCACATTACTCTCTCTCTGTGTGTGTGTGTGTGTGTGTGTGTGTGTGTGTGTATGGTGAGAATATTTAAGATCTACTCTCTTAGCAACTTCCAAATATATAATACAATACCATTAACTAGAGTCACCATGCTGTGTATTAGATCCCCAGAAGTTATTTATCTTATAACTGGGAATTTGTGCCCTTAGACCAATCCCCAGCTCCTGGTAACCACCATTCTATGCTCTGTGTCTATGAGTTTGTTTGTGTGTTTGTTTATTCCACATATAAGTGAGATCATACAATATTTGTCTTTCTCTGACTTATTTCCCTTAGCATAATGGCTTCAAAGTCAGTCCACGTTGTTGCAGATGGCAGAATTTCCTTCTTTTTTTATGGCCAAATAATATTCCATTTTAACTTCTGATAGACATTTAGGTTCTTTCCATCTCTTGGCTATTGTGAATAATGCTGCAATAAATATGGGAATGCATATGTCTCTTTGAGACAGTGATTTTGTTTCCTTCAGATATAAACCCAGAAGTGGGATTGCTGGATTATATGTAGTTCTACTTTTAGTTTCATAAGAAACCTCCATACTGCTTTCCATGGTGATTGCACTAATTTACATTCCCACCAACGGTACACAAGGGTTTCCTTTTCTCTAAACCCTCTCCAGCTATTGTTATTTCTTGTTTTTTTGATAATAGCCAGACTAACAGGTAAGAGGTGATATTTCATTGTGGTTTTAATTTATATTTCTCTGATGATTAGTGATGTTGAATACTTTTTTTAAAATTTTTATTTATTTATCTATTTATATCTTTATTGGAGTATAATTGCTTTACAATGGTGTGTTAGTTTCTGCTTTATAACAAAGTGAATCAGTTATACATATACATATGTTCCCATATCTCTTCCCTCTTGCGTCTCCCTCCCTCCCTATCCCACCCCTCTAGGTGGTCACAAAGCACTGAGCTGATCTCCCTGTGCTATGTGGCTGCTTCCCACTAGCTATCTATTGTATGTTTGGTAGTGTATATATGTCCACGCCACTCTCTCACTTTGTCACAGCTTACCCTTCCCCCTCACCATATCCTCAAGTCCATTCTCTAGTAGGTCTGTGTCTTTATCCCTGTCTTACCCCTAGGTTGTTCATGACATTTTTTTACTCCTAAATTCCATATATATGTGTTAGCATATGGTATTTGTCTTTCTCTTTCTGACTTACTTCACTCTGTATGACAGACTCTAGGTCCATCCACTTCATTACAAATAGCTCAATTTCATTTCTTTTTATGGCTGAGTAATATTCCATTGTATATGTGTGCCACATCTTCTTTATCCATTCATCTGATGATGGACACTTAGGTTGTTTCCATCTCCAGGCTATTGTAAATAGAGCTGCAATGAACATTTTGGTACATGACTCTATTTGAATTATGGTTTTCTCAGGGTATATGCCCCGTAGTGGGACTGCTGGGCCATATGGCAATTCTATTTGCAGTTTTTTAAGGAACGTCCATACTGTTCTCCACAGTGGCTGTATCAATTCACATTCCCACCAGCAGTGCAAGAGTGTTCCCTTTTCTCCACACCCTAGAATTTTGTTTATCTTCTGAAAGAACCAGCTTTTAGTTGTATTGGTCTTTGCTATCGTTTCCTTCATTTCTTTTTCATTTATTTCTGATCTCGTCTTTATGATTTCTTTCCTTCTGCTAACTTTGACGTTGTTTGTTCTTCTTTCTATAGTCTCTTTAGGTGCAAGTTTAGGTTGTTTATTCGAGATGTTTGCTGTTTCTTAAGGTAGGAAAATATTTACAAATGATATATCTTCTTCTTGGATCGATCCCTTGATCATTACGTAGTGCCCTTCTTTCTCTCTTCTAATAGTCTTTGTTTTAATGTCTATTTTGTCTTATATGAGAATTGCAACTCCAGCTTCCTTTTGGTTTCTAATTGCATGGAATATCTTTTTCCATCCCCTTACTTTCAGTCTGTATGTGTCTCTAGGTCTGAAGTGGGTCTGTTGTAGACAGCATATATATGGGTCTTGTTTTTTTATCCATTCAGCCAGTCTGTGTCTTTTGGTAGTAGCATTTACTCCATTTACATTTAAGGTAATTATCAATATGTATGTTCCTATTGCCATTTTCTTAATTGTTTTGGGTTTATTAGTGTAGGTCTTTTCCTTCTCTTCTGTTTCTTGCCTAGAGAAGATCCTTCAGCATTTGCTGTAAAGGTGGTTTTGTGGTGCTGAACTCTCTCAGCTTTTGCTTGTCTGTAAAGGTTTTAATTTCTCCATCAAATCTGAATGAGATCCTTGCTGGGTAGAGTAATCTTGGTTGCAGGTTTTTCTCCTTCATCACTTTAAATATGTCCTGCCAGTCCCTTCTGACTTGCAGAGTTTCTGCTGAGAGATCAGCTGTTAACCTTATGGGGATTCCCTTGTGTATTGTTTGTTGTGTTTCGCTTGCTGCTTTTAATATGTTTTCTTTGTATTTACTTTTTGACACCAGGGGCTCAGCTTTGGATTTGGCCCCGCCACTGCATGTAGTTCGCGGGAGGGCGTCTGTTCTTCGGTCAGACAGTACGGGGTTAAAGGAGCCGCTGATTCAAGGGCTCTGGCTCACTCAGGCCGTGGGGAGGGAGGGGTGCAGAGTGCGGAGTGAGCCTGTGGCGGCAGAGGCTGGCGTGACGTTGCACCAGCCTGAGGCGCGCTCTGCATTCTCCCAGAGAAGTTGTTCCTGGATCACAGGACCCTGGCAGTGGCGGGCTGCACAGGCTCCTCGGAAGGCAGATGTGGAGAGTGACCTGTGCTCGCACACAGGCTTCTTGGGAGCGGCAGCAGCAGCCTTAGTGTCTCATGCCCGTCTCTGGGGTCCGCACTGTTAGCCGCAGCTCGCGCCTGTCTCTGGAGCTCCTTTAAGCAGCGCTCTTAATCCCCTCTCCTCACACACTAGGAAACAAAGAGGGAAGAAAAAGTCTCTTGCTTCTTAGGCAGGTGCAGACTTTTTCCCGGACTCCCTCCCAGCTAGCTGTGGTGCACTAACCCCTTCAGGCTGTGTTTACGCCCCCAGTCCACTCCCTGCGATCCACCAAAGCCCGAGCCTCAGCTCCCAGCCCCGCCCGCCCTGGCGGTTGAGCAGACAAACCTCTCGGGCTGGTGAGTGCTGGTCGGCACCAATCCTCTGTGTGGGAATCTCTCCGCTTTGCCCTCCTCACCCCTGTGGCTGCGTTCTCCTCTGCAGCCCCGAAGGTCCCCCGCCTCTGCCACCCACAGTCTCTGCCAGAGAAGGGGCTTCTAGTGTGTGGAAACCTTTCCTCCTTCATGGCTCCCTCCCACTGATGCAGGTACCGTCCCTATTCTTTTGTCTCCGTTTATTCTTTTTTCTTTTGCCCTACCCAGGTACATGGGGACTTTCTTGCCTTTTGGGAGGTCTTAGGTCTTCTGCCAGTGTTCAGTAGGTGTTCTGTAGGAGTTGTTCCACGTGTAGATGTATTTCTGATGTATCTGTGGGGAGGAAGGTGATCTCCGCATCTTACTCTTCCGCCATCTTCCCCCTCTCTCCCCAAACTTGCCTTTAAAAATAGCCTTTCATTTATTTATTTGATCTATTTCTTTCCATCAAGAGCCATCCTCAGAGTTGGCAGCATGAACACAGACGTAAGGGCAGAAGCTAGTACGATTTTCGGTTGAATTTAGAAGACAGTCCTGGAGCCTCACTTTTCCCTTCTGGCTCAGGGGGTGGCTGGCGGCCGCGGCAGGGTTTGGGCAGGAGATCCCGGGCCGAGAATCCCACGGCTGCCTCTGCGTGGGGCAGATGGGCTGCCCTTTTTATGTTCTTGCTGGCCATTTGCATGTCTTCTTTAGGAAATATCTATTCAGACCCCCTGCCCATTTTCTAATCAGGTTATTTGGTTTTTGCTATTAAGTTGTATGAGTTCCTTATATATTTTGGATATTAACCAGTTAAGTGATAGATGGTTTGCAAATATTTTTCTCTATTTTGTCAGTTGCCTCTTCATTCTGTTGTTTCTTTTGTTGTGCAGAAGCTTTTAAATTTGATATAGTCCCATTGGTTGATTTTTACTTTTGTTTCTTGTGCTTTTGTTATTATGTGCAAATAATCATTGCCATGACTAATGTCAAGTAGCTTTTTCCCTATATTTTCCTCTGGGAGTTTTACAGTTTCAGGTTTTATAGTTAAGTCTTTAATCTGTTTCAAGTTATTTTTATAAATGGTGTAAGATAGGGGTCCAATTTCATTATTTTGCATTTGGATATCCAGTTTTGCCAACATCATTTATTAAAGACTCCCTTTTCCTCATTGGGTTTTCTTGGCTCTTTTATCAAATATTAGTTGATCTCATATGTGTGGGTTTATTTCTGGGTTTTTTATTCTGTTCTGTTGGTCTATGTGTCTGTTTTTAATGCCAGTATCATACTGTTTTGATTACTATAGCTTTATAATATAGCTTGAAATCTGAATGTGTGCTATCTCCAGCTTTGTTCCTCTTTCTCAGGATTGTTTTGACTATTTGCGGTCTGTTGCAGTTCCATACAAATTTTAGTATTTTTTTTCCTATTTCTGTGAAAAATTTCAATGATTTTTTTTTTTTTTTTTTTTTTTTTTTGTAAAAATTTTAATGATTTTTTTTTTTTTTTTTTTTTTCTGTACGCGGGCTCCGGTTGTGCAGGCTCAGTGGCCATGGCTCATGGGCCCAGCCGCTCCATGACATGTGGGATCTTCCCGGACCAGGACACGAACCCGTGTCCGCTGCATCGGCAGGCAGACTCTCAACCACTGCGACACCAGGGAAGCCCCTCAATGAAGTTTTAATAGGGGTTTCATTGAATCTATAAATGGCTTTGGGTAGTATGGACATTTTAACAATATTAATTCTTTTGATTGTGGTGGCATCTTATTGTGTATCAGAAACCCATATATACATCCTCTATTTATTTATTTACCTATTCCTCACTGGTACTATATCATGCTTGGCCTAAGCTTCTTTCTTGTGTATTCTGACTGGTTGGATAAGTCACATATCTTTGTTCTTTATCAAAATTACCTAATGTACAATATATGTGAACATTTATATTCAATATGAATATTAGAATTAGTTTATTGAGTTTTAAAGACATATTTCAACTTGAATTAGAGTATTATTGAACTTGTAGGTTTGGAGAGAAAGTTAAATGCTTCTGTATATGCATAGAATTTATTTTCACATATTTAAATCCCCTTTTGTGTCTTTTAAGAGAACATATATATTTTCTCCAGAAAGTTCGTATGTATTTTTTGACTGAACTGATTCCTAAATATGTAATAATTTTGTTAATAATGAGACTGATGCCTTATTTTCTATTATATTTTCTAGTTGGCTATTGCTCATAAGAAAAATTTATTTTTAAGTAGATTGATTTTAAGTAGATTATGTATCCAGATAGCTTGCTGAACTCTCCTAATAGTTCTAATACTTTTTTGTTTCTGTTGGATTTTTTTTTCTTAATGCTTAGTGCATCATCTTGTGCTAGATTCATTGGTCTGAAGAGATATGCTGGATTTTTGTCTTTTGCCCTTTCAGACCAACTTCTCATGATTCTTCACCTTCCTGTGTGCCCTGAGAGGTTGAATCCACTAGCTGGTTTTTTGTCCTCTGGCTTCTGATTGGATTCAGTTAATTAGAGTTGCTGGCAGGAGATCAGAGGGTAACAGTCAAGTGATTTTAAGGTATTGATTCCCCTGGTTCTCTCTCAACCTTGCCAGTAATCTAGTAGTGATTGAATTTCTCTACTGATGATCACAACTCCTGTTAACAGTTCTCTTTCCTATAGTTATAATTCTTTCTCTGGCTCTGTTAAACATTTATTTTTCTGTTCAGGCTTCGGGGTGGTAACAGCTTCCATTTTTGCCAGACCCGAGGTACTGTCCCACCATTTGTTAGTTTCCATTAGCCCTGTTCACAAGATAGGAGGGAAAGAATCAGCACTGGGTAATGTGTCAACTTCAGAGGGAACTAGTACCAATTCTATACATGCCAGATAAACTTTACCTCTTCTTTTTGACCCTAATCCAATGCTTGAGGATCTCTAGGCATCCTAGTGTGAGGTGGGTGGGAAGTAGAAAAACAAGGTATGGTGAAAAGACAGCCTTGACACTTTACCCAGTCCTGACTTCTGTGTTGAAAGCACTAAAGGGATGAATAGGAGATAAGCTTTAAATTGGCTGAAAATTAATAAATGATAAATTATAATAAATTAACTATGATTTTAATTAATTTTTAAAATTGATAAAAATTAAATTTTATCATTTAATTTATACTGTTGTTATGAATGAAAGTGACAAGAAATTTTTAAAAAAATCTTAATGTATCCAGGAAAAGTGAGTCTTGTCTGAAATTTCATACGTAGGCAGAGAAGAACAAAGAATGAATATGCAGATTGTAATTAAAAGGACAGCTGAAAGAATACATTTTTGTTTGTTTTCCTTGCATACCATTAAGTTAAACTCATCTGGGCTCAAACAGTGCTTCCGCAACAAAAGACAAAAGGGACACATACAGAAGGGTAAGAGAGGCAGAGACACCCCTCACCTAGCACCCCACCTCAATTGGGAGAAACCCCCAAAATACAGAACTCTCCCTCAAAAAGTGAAGGGATTATACCCCACATCAGGCGCCCTGACCCTGGGGGCTGGCATTGGAGACAAGCTCCCCAAGCATCTGGTTTTGAAAATCAACAGGGATTAAAATCAGTAGAATCATAGAACTGTAGGGAATAGAAAACTTGCTCTTAAAGGGCTCATGAGCAAACCTACTTGCTCATGAGTAGGTCCAGTGCAAAAGCAACAAATTGAAAAACACCTAGACCATAAGTGAAGGACACCTACTTACTAATTTTAAAGCAGTTTCCAGAGAGGCAAAAATCTGTAGGGACTGTCTCTGGGGACAGGAGAGCTGGTGGGGCACCATGTTTGCAATCTCATCCTAACTTGCTGGTGATGGGGCTGACAGGTACCGTTTTTGGTGCCCTCTCTCTAGCCTGATAGCACTGGAGGGTGGAGTAACAGAGCTGAGCAAGTGCTCTGCCTTCTTGTCTACCCTGCGTAGCACCCAAGCTGCAACCAGGCCAGGATAGCTCCTCAAGCTCCAACCACCTAGTGTAGCAGCTGAGTCACAACTAGGCCAGGCAAGCACCCCGAGCCTCACCCACCTTGCACAGAGACTGAACTACAGCTGGGATGGGTGAGCACCATGAGCCCTGTCTCCCACCCCCAACCCCCCCCACACATACACAGAAGCCATTGAGAGCACGTGAAGCCCACATGAAGGATGCTTATAGAGTGCCTGGCTCTGGTGGCCAAGGGAGGTTGCACTACTGGGCCACAAGGAACAGTTTCTACACTAGACCACTCCTTCAAGGCATTTTGCCTGACACATATGGATAAACACACAATGACAGGTAAAATGAGGAGATAGAGGAATATGTTCCAACACAAAATACAAGGCAAATCAGAAGAAGACCATAAGGAAACAAAGATAAGCGACCTACCTGATAAAGAGTTCAAAAGTTATGGTCATAAAAATGCTCACTGCTCTTGAGAGAGGAATGGATGAGCACAGTGAGAACTTCAAGAAAGAGAAAATATAAGAAGGTACCAAACAGAAGTTATAACTGAACTGAAAAATGCACAATAGGGGGTTTCACAGCAGAATGGATGAAATAGAAGCACGAATCAGCAAGTTGAAAGACAAATCAATTAGAAAACATGCAGACAAAGCAGCAAAATGAAAAAAAAACAGAATTAAAAGAAGTGAGAAAAACATAAGAGACCTCTGGGACAACATCAGGTAGAATAACATTTGCATTATAGGGGTCCCAGAAAGACAAGAGAGAGAGAAAGGGGCAGAAAAATTATTTTAAGAAATAATGGCTTAAACCTTCTGTAATCTGAAGAAGGATCAAACATCCAGATCCAGGAAGCCCATCGAGTTCCAAATAAGATGAACCCAAAGAGAAACACAGCAAGACACATTAAAATTAAGTTGGTAAAAGTTAAGGATAAAAAGAGAAACTTAAAAGCAGCAATAGCAAAAACAACTTAATTATGTACAAGGGAAGCCCCATAGGGTCATCAGCAGAGTTTTTAGCAGAAACTTCACAGGCCAGAAGGGAGCGGCATAACATATTCAAAGTGCTAAAAGGAAAAAACTGCCAACCAAGAATTCTCTACCTGGAAAAGTTAGCATTCAGAATTGAAGAAGAGATTAAAATTTTTCCAGATAAGCAAAAGGTAAAGGAGTTCATCAGCACTAAACTGGCCTTACAAGAAATGTTAAGGGAAATTCTCTAAGCTAAAAAGAAAAAGCACTGATTGATAATAAGAAAACATGTGAAAGTAATAATCTCACTGGAAAACATAAATAAATAATACAGGTAGTGGATCAATAACATAAAGTTAAGTATAAAGGGTAAAAGAGAAGGTAGTAAAATTAATCAAAAAAACAATAATTAGTTAAGGGATACATGGTGTGGGGAGGGAGAAAAATATAAAGCTTTGGAAAATGTTCAAAATTAAGTTACTATCAACTTACAAGAGACAGTTATGTACACAGGAGGGTATATGCAAACCTCATGGTAACCACAAAGAAAGTATGGAAAATAATAAAAGAATCTAAACATAACACTTAAAAACAGTCAAATCACAAAAAAAGAGACAGAAGAAGAGAGGAACAGAGAGGAACAACAAAAACAGCCAGGAAATAATTTAAATAATGGCAATAAGTACATAAGTACATATTTGTGTTTTTTTTCTTGGTTAATCTAGCTAAAGTTTTGTCAATTTTGTTAATATTTTCAAACAACAAACAGTTTTGTTGATCTTTTCTATTGTTATTTTAGTTTCTGTTTTATTCATTTCTGCTCTAATCTTATTATTTCCTTCATTTTGTTAACTTCGGGCTTAGTTTGTTCTTCCTTTACTCATTGCTTTACATGCCAAATCAGGTTGTTTATTTGTGATCTTTCTTTTTTCTAAACATAGGTATTTATCGCTATAAACTTTTGAGTCCAGCCACATGGCTGCTGCAGGGTCTGCAGTGTAGTCCATGGTTATCTGGCCTGTTATTGGGGGCTAAGGTGGACGTGGATTTTGTTTGGTCCTCTAGTGAATAAAGCTACCTTCAGGATCTTGGTCAGTAGGGCTGGTACTGAGATAAAGGTTAGCTTCAGGATCCCGGATGATGGCCTGTTACCTGGTATGTGGATGGGTGTGACTCCCTCTGAGTCCCTGGAAAGGCTTTGACAGGTCACTGTTCAATCCCTTGGGTGGGTAGGATTGGTCCTGGATCATAGCTGAGAGGTGCTGGTACCAAGTCTCTGCTTCAGGGTTCACAGCTGAGACCAAAATCAGAGGATCTACGACCTTGGGGCCTGGGGAAGGAATGACTCTTGACAGGTCCTTCAGCCAATGGAGCTGGTGGCAGGACCAAGGCCAAATGGGTTTGTAGCCAACAGTAGGACAGAGCTGTTTCTGGGCCTGTTGGGGGATATAATCAGTGAGTCTTTCACATTGGCATAGACCTGCCTCCTCAATACCACCCTACTTGGTCATAGGCTCCACCTGGGTTTCACAATATCCTAGCTGTATCCCAAAGCACCACAAAAGCACTTTTGTCTGTGGATTGCTGCCAAATTGCTTTTGCTGAAGGGGCTATGATCATGGGACCTCCTGTTGTTCCATCTTATTGACGTCCTGCCATATTTTCTTGTATTATCTTTGTTAAGTTGTGATATCAAGGTAATTCTGCCCTCATGAAACAGGTTATGAAGGGTTTATTTTTTTTCTTAAATGTTGGATAAAATTTAGGATTAAAGTCATCTGGATTTGCAGCCTTCTTTTTGGGGAAGCTTTTCATTGTAATGATATATTTAACTTCTTAAAAAGACAAAAGATATTAAGATCTTGTCTCAGATTTTTTTTTGAATGCTTTGATAAAGTTTCAGCAATTAAAACAAACCTTCTGGCTCAACTTTTGTGGATGGAATGTTTCTCAGTTTTGATGTCCACAGAAATGCAAGTGCTCTGCACAGATTATGTCACATAACAGCAAAAGACAGCCATTCTTTTTCATTTAGACTTTATATCTGCAAAAACTTAACAAGCGAACACTGTGATGAGAAAGGGACATGGTTCCTGAAACCTGTCCATTTTCCAAGCATGGTCCACTGTGCGTGAGTCCTTCTGTCTCTGAAAAAGGACTGCAACCAGAACTCTGCTGCCATTTCTGATTTATTGTTCCTCCCACGGGCTCCTTATTGAGGTCAAGTTTTTTTCAAATTTTATTTTTATAAGAATTTGTCCATTTTATTTAAGTTATTAAATCTATTGACCTAAAGTTGTTTATAATATTCCATCATTATCCTATTATGGTCTATAAGATCTGTAATAATGTGCCCATGATGTTGATAGTTTCTGACATTTATTTATTGATAGTTTCTGTTTTCTCCTGTTACTTCACCAGTCTCCCTAGGATCTTAGTAGTTTTTAAACCTTTTAAAAATCAACTTTTTTGTTTTTCGGTTTTCGCCATTGTTTGACTGTTATTTCGTTGTTTTCTAGTTTTACTTCCATAATTTTATTTACTCTTATTTACTTTGATTTTAACTTCATCTTTTTCTCTCCCTTAAGCATGACAACTTGATAACTAATCATCTAAAAATATGTTTCTTTCCTAGCACTGTCTGCATGTTTAAGTATCCTTCTGAAGTGCCAATCAAAAATATTTGATGATTCAGAATTTACTTTTTGGTGCTAAAATTTATTTATTTTTTCTCCTTAGAAGTCCCATTTGTCTTTTTCAATCCCTTCACTCATTGTATTATGTATTTTCTTAAACATATGTATGACTGTATTAAAGTTTTCCTATGACCAGTAAGTGGTTCACTTATAGCTCCAGTTCTATCAGAGTTTTTGAAATTATGCATACAATTTCCTGCTTTTTTGCATACTTCATATCTTTTTTCAATTGTATTCTGGACATTGTGATTAAAAACAAACTAAACAAAACAAACAATGACTCCAGAAGCAAAACATTATCGCAATACCCTCAAACCTAAAAGTGTAAGCCATTTCTTCTATGTGGCATTAGGGTAAGAGACTGTTTTTCAGAATCTTCCAATAATTAATTTCAGCTGGGGTTGGGCCACACCTTTAATTAGATTGAGTTTGTCAAGACAGTACCCAGTTTCTTACATTGCCACCAGTGTGGCTCTGATTGTTCTGATGTCAGAATTAGTTTTAGATACTTTTGGTTTACCACTAAACTTAATCAGTATCCTGGAATCCAAGCACCACCTGATACATGGGGTTGTATGAATTTTCTCTGTTTCCCAGACCTTCCTCAAGCGCCTCTCTCTCAGCAAATATCTGGAAGTGTGAATGGAAAAAAATATGGACTTTAATAATGATTAATTTTGCATTTGGGGCTTTTAAAGTTCATCTGATTCCTCCTAGTCTGTGTTGGTGCCCAAACTAGGAGCTTATCTATGTTATGAAAGCTACCACATCATTCTCTGTTCATTGAGGAATTTCTCATTCTTCCCTGCATTCAGTTCTTCAAGAGTGTCTTGAATGTACAACTCTTTGATATTCCATATTAACGTACAAATTTTTAATCCACTGATTTTTTTTTCCCCTTGTTTCCACAGGAGCAAAGACCTACTGCCCCCTTCTTCAGACAGCAATGGAATTCACATTACCCTGAAGAATTTTATGCAGGTGAGCAACATGTTTAGTTTTATAAAAATCTCTCTTGATAGGTGGAAAATGAATGAAAGGAAGGAAGGGAGCTGGCAGAAAGAAAAGTTAGAAAAGATGGCAATAGCTGTGGAGAGAAATTATTCTAGCTTAGACATGGGTAGCATCAAATGCAGAGTACTGGATGAATGTGAGAGAATTCTTTAATGGTAGCATAGAAAGAACCTGGTTTTGATGAGATGTTAGGGTGAGAGAATAGCAGAATCATGATTGACATTTGGATGTTTTGGGCAGTACGTTGATCTCTAGAATGTAAATTCCAAGAAGGCAGGAATTTTCATCTGTTTTGTTCACTGTTGTATCACAAGTTCCTAGAATAATACCTGGCAAATAGTATGTGATTCATAAATATGGATGAATAACACTGAATGAAGAACAGACTGGAGCTATAGGGGACATGTTGGGTTCATTTATCTTGACTTTAGAAATTTAGTGGAAATATATGGTAGGTATGTCAATCTATATTCTAGAAGAAAAGTCCCAGCTGAAGACGTTTGTGTTGTGTAATTATTGCTCAAGACTTTTTAGATCAGTAACATTGGCTACAATTAAATATTAAAAGGTAATAAAAATATTGCATTTACATGTTTTATCACAGCCAGCTAAACAAAGTCTAGTATATTAATGAAATTTTGGTGTAAGTGTCTATTCTTAACAGTATGTCATTTTGTTATTCATAAGATCTACGTGGTTTATTCCCAGAATTGTTACCATGTTATAATACTTTCAAATATCTAAAGAAAGATCAGTATTATTGTATATTCCTATGTTATCAGTTCTTGTAGTTTCAGGTAAATGCCTTGAAATGTACATTTTGAAGTTTTGATGAACCATACATATTCATGAAATCAAATATCTAAAATTGGAGAAGTTGTAGTATTAACTCTTATTTTGTGCAGGGACGTGTTTTATCAATATATCAGGTTTGATTAGAAAGTCTAAAAATTGTCTGATGGCTTTAGTGAACCCTGGGATATAAATCTACATTTCCTTTGTAATAAAAAATAATACTGAAGCTGGATTTTAACATGATAATTTGCAGTTTACCAAGAATTCTATTTTCACTTATCATTCTTTAAAAGTAGCAGGTGATATTACACTATTTTCTATTCAATGTTCTAGATTTAAAACTATAAAGGCAGAAATGTATTAAAAATAACAAAAATTTTTCTAGTGGCCTTAATATCAACTGGAAAGGGGTGTGTTTATGTATGTGTGTATGTGTGTGTGTGTGTTTGTGTATGTATACGATTACACCTCATACTTATTCCTGCTTAAATAAAGATTCAAAAGTTTCTAGAGTTAATAATGAGTGAAATAAATAGATGCTTTCACCCTTTTGTCTTTGGGGAAAAATATTGTACCAAATTATTTTTCATGTATATTATTTGTGCTACATGTTGGTTATAATACTTTATTTATTTACCATTTAAATTAAAATCTTAATCTTGACTTAATTATTTTGCTTGCACACATAGGCATTTTCCAAAGTAGTGTTTCAAATATTTAACTGTAGATGAGTGTATGTGTAGAGAGATATTATTTTAAAATATCTACATTTTATTGATCTTTTAAATATGAACTTGAACATTGCAATTATTTTTGATCAAACAGAAAAACAAATTATAGAATAATATCTTTTGTGTTTTTATTGGCTCTCATATAAGTTTATGTTAATATAAAATAAACACTGCAAAGTTATTTTAGCTATTGATATTATCCTCCTCCAATAGATATCCTTTGCTGCCATTTCCTTTTTTTTTTTTTTTTTTTTTTTGCGGTACACGGGCCTCTCACTGCTGTGGCCTCTCCCGTTGCGGAGCACAGGCTCCGGACGCGCAGGCTCAGTGGCCCTGGCTCACGGGCCTAGCCGCTCCGCAGCATGTGGGATCTTCCCGGACTGGGGCATGAACCCATGTCCCCTGAATCGGCAGGCGGACTCTAAACCACTGTGCCACTAGGGAAGCCCTGCTGCTATTTCTTAAGTTCTCCTTCTTTTATTTCCAATGCCAAATAAATTGAATTTATTTTATTAAATGGAAAAAATGTTTTACTTTATATCTCTAGTAATGAGCATAAATAGAGCCTTTTCACAGTCTACACTTGCGTTCTCAGATAGATGCATAAAACTTCAGTATGCCAAGTATTCTTCTAAATGTCTTTATTGTACATGACAAATATTTCACATTATTTAATTGAAAGGCTTACAGAAATAGAGTATATTTCTATCATTGATCAATAAAGTTCCTTCAAACCCACAGTGTCTTTATTTGTGCACAATATACTCACTGATATATTTTGTGGGTTTTTTTGACTCATTTAGAAGGGTTAAAAGCAGCAAGAACTTATGTTTCTTCCCATTACATGCAAGAATCAATTCTGACAGTGATAAACTGACTACCTTATGGATTCTAAATACCACTTTTAGATTCTGATCTCCCATATAGCTATCTATTCCCCTAACCAAATGAATAATCTGCGGTTTATTTCATTTTTTCCCCTCACTAACATTAATTATATTATTTTAAAGACGGAATTTTGATAGGATTAGGAGCAAATAATGAGTATGTGGTACCTCACTTTTATATCAGAGAAAACCAAGTATAATAATTACCTTTTATTTTTATTACGTGGGAAGTATAGTATGTCTTTAGGTATGTTTGGCTTTACTATTACTTGACCAAAGAATTTCCGTAAGGAAAATGCTTACCTACAACTTTACAACATTCTAACTTGAGAGGAGATGAACAAGATAAATGAATCAAATATATGGCATTTTAGAATGTGATTAATGTAACAATGAAATACAAAACAGGAAAGTGGCAGTGGCAATGTATGTATGTTTGTAGGGTGTAGGCTGTATCTTTCAGTAGTGCCTAAGTTTCCCATGGCTGCTGTAACCAATTATCACAGATTACTGGCAAGTCCATGCTCCCTCCAGAGGCTTTAGGGGAGAGTCTATTCCTTGCCTCTTCAGGCTCTGGTGGCTGTTGGCATTCCTTGTAGCTGATCACTCCAATCTTGCACCTTTTTTTCACATCTCCTCCTCTTTGTATCTTCTCTTCTGTCTGTCTTAAATCTTCCTTAACCTTTCTCTTATATGGACACTTGTTGTTGGATTTAGGGCTATCTGGATTATAAAAGATTAACCTCATCTCAAAATTCTTGACTCAATCACATCTGCAAAGACCCTTCTTTCAAATAAGGTAAAGTAACAGATTTCAGGGATTTGATTTAGATATTTTTGGGAGGCAATTTTTCAGACTACCATAATGATAAAACCCAAATAGATTAGGTTGATTCTGAAATGGAGCAAGGTGATGGTTGCAATGTGAAACACCAAAGAATTAATTTTGAGATATTTTATTTTGTAGGACTCTGCAGAAATAAAAGTTTAAGGATTTTCTGTTTAATTAAGTGGGTGATTAGACATGATTATGGAAAATGCGTATGTCAATGCATATACTGGGAATCAGGCTCTCTGGGCACCATTATTAATTATTACACTTCCCTAGGGGAACAGCTAACCAGGAATCATTAGCCATGCAGAATAGCAGACAGCTTTAGGCCCCATACTTCATAGCAACATTATATAAACATGAGGGACCAGGCTAAATCTACTAGAAAGTCTTCAAATTAAATGAACGTAAAACCCATTTTGAGATGTTCTGCTATGACAAGGGTTCTTTAATGTTACAACTGAGGGTGAAGCATGATCTAGAGAAGCAGAACATACACTCCAGGGAGGAGACAGACTATGAATAATTACATATAATTAAATTACAGTATGGTTAGTGTTACATCTAAAATAACCATACAATTGGGTGAGCATACAAAAGGGATTTTCAAACAAAGGAAACACAAAACAAAAGTTGAGGAACAATGAAGAGCACAGTATTTAGTGGTGGTGAGGATTGTGGTGTCGAATAGGGTGACTGTAGTGAAGATGACTGAAGAGGGAAAGCTGGCAGATGCTAAGGATTTTGGATCTCCTTCCAGAGGTTTATTGACCATGTCAGGGCTTTGACCCTGCAGGGAAGTCTCCTCAAATAAGCGTAAGTGATGAAATTATTTTTGATATGCAAATGCAGCTTCAAAAGAAGTACCATAGTTGTACTTTCATCCTCTCCAAGCAGATAGAAATGGTAGTGAGCTCCCTGATGCTGATCAAAATCCTTGGTCCTGACCGTCTTTCATTTAAATTCCTGACAGCTCATGTTGGTGAATCAGACCCCAGAACTGTGCAGCTCCTGATAATGTCTGGCCCAAATTTTTGACAGTGTCAGAACAGTAGATAGATCAATTAGACATACATGCTCTAATAGAGCTTTTAAATATCACCTCCATAACAATATCTATCAATTTGTGATGGAAAAAAAAAAAGTACTCGTGTAGATTCTTTAGGTCTCACCCTCTTTTACCTGAACCCAAACTTCTACAAGTGTGGATTTCTCAAAAATTCTTTTTTTCTTCCTCCTTCCCTCCCTCCCTCTCTCCCTCCCTTCCTGTCTTCCTTCCTTCCTTTCCTCCCTTCTATCTCTCTCTTTCTTTCTCCTTTCTTTTTCTCTGATCAGAGAAGCAGTAACAGTTGGAAGATAATAAATCTAAATTTATACAGTAAAGCACATGGGTGATCCTAAGGCAGCTTTATTTAGAGTAGAGGAAAAGGAAGTGGAGGAGAAGACAGAGAGAAGCAAGTTTTTGACAATGATACCTGTAATTTTAGGAAAGAGGAATTTTCTTCTGCTATATACAATTCATTTCCATGTCAATCTCCCAAACAAATACATCATCCCCCAATCACACAAACACATTGAAGCAACAAGAAATTTGAATAAAGATCTACATTGCTTTTTGTTGATTTTGTAGTCAGACGTATCCTTTTCAATATGCTAACATATTAAATTTGTTCTTTATGTCCCTTCCTTCATTTCTTCCTTTTTTCCTTCCTTATTTTTTCAATTTTCTCTCTTCTTGTTATCATACATATTTATGAACATTTATTGTGTCCTCTCTTGGGGAATATTCCATACTATGGGATGTTGTTTCTCCTATATATTGATTTTACAATTTCTTTCCTTTACAAAATGATGTCAACAGTGAATGGAAGTTTTTACTTTTTACCAACAAAATAATATATTAAAAATGGTATGTTTGTTCCTCAGTTAATTTGTGTGTTCATATATAACATAATATTATAAGTTGGTCCATGAGATCCAAGTATTGGTCCAGATAATTAAAAGAATCCATGAAAAATTTTAGAAGTACTAAGGTTTGATCAGATTTATCTTTCACATAGAGAACTTTGACTGCAATGTGGACAATGGATAAGAGGAAGCAGAAGACGTGATGGGGGAAAATACCATGGATCAGCCAATAAATTAAGAGTTTATGATTGTAGCTCAGGAGAGTGATGAGACAGGTCTGAACTATAAGGGAATAAAAGTGGAGAGGAAAATCTATATTTAAGGATGAGTTAGTTGTTGATGTTTTTTGCAAAATAAACAATGCTTTACTGACATGAATGATAGGAAGAGGGAAGAGGTTAGGAAGATCTATCTTCAAGCTTACATGCATGAGTGGATAGAATCACCACAATCTAAAATAGGAAGTAGAGTAGGAATCATACATTTTAAAAAGGAGAGAAAGTAATGATTATTTTGGAAGATTACAATTAGAGTATAAAACCACTCAGAAAACATGTAAAGAGGAACAAAAGCTCTGAATTATTAAAAAAATACTAAAATATAAAACCTTGAAAATTCTCTGAAAAGGCCCTTGTCTAATTTTGATGTTAAACTGTGCTGATACAGCCTAAACATATATTTCCACTTTGTTAAAGGTGGAGTCACACTCCCGAATATAAGCCAATGTTTTTCAACTGGATGCAGTTCATTTGCGCGTGCGCGTGCGTGTGTGTGTGCGAGCTACATACTGTGTGTGTATATATATACATTACATACACATGATATAAGCATATATACATTATGATTTTATATACATGGGTATCCATCTCATAGTCTTGAAACATGGTGTGCTGAAGTATTGAAAAAAATGTAATTCTCGTTTCCTAATGTTTTCAGTTTTATTGTTAAATACCTTAATGATCATTTAATATAGCTTATCTTCTAAATACACAATCTAATTTGACATTTATTTAATTTTTTCCCACTAAATAGAGTACATTTCCAGATACAAGTTGTATTAATTTTCTATGGCTGCTGTAACAAATTATGACAAATTTAGTGGCTTAAAACAACACAAATTTAGGATCTTATAGTTCTTTAGGTTAGAAGTTCAACACAAGATTCACTAGGCTAAAATCAGCCTAGATTCACTAGGCTGCAGTCCTTTCTGGAGGGAGACTTTAGGGGAGAATTCGTTTCCTCACCTTTTCCTGTCTATAGAGTCCATCCACGTTCCTTGTCTGGTGGCCATTTTGCTTCCTCTTTAACATAGCATCTTCTGACCCTGATTCTGTTTTCACATCTCTTTCTCTGATTCTTTTCTTCTACCTCTATCTTCCATTTTCAGGATCCTACCCTTGTGATGACATTGGACTCACCCAGATAATAAAAGATAATCTATTTTAAGGTTAGTTGATTGGCAAACTTAATTCTATCTGCAACCTTAAGTTCCCCTCTGCCATGTAAAGTAACAGTCACAGGTTCTGTGGATTAGGATGAAGATATTTTTGAGATATTTTTGAAGATATTTTTGATAAAGAATTTATTCTTGCCTACCTCCATGAAATTACTTATCCAGTTATTGCTCCTTATAATTCAGGGCCAACCTTTCCACCAGAGAAGAATCCTGGGGAATTACAGCTCTTTGCACAAGGGTAGTTACTCAGATAACCAAAGAGTAACAGCTTCAGTAGGTATGGACTAATGGAATGTTTGTAGAGCTGCAATTAAGTCAGTCTACTTGAAGTATAGTGAGTGAAAGGAATGGGGATAGATCAGTTTACAGAGGTAGGCAGGGGCCAGCTGTAAGACTTTTAAGCCTAATAGGAATTTAAAAAGATGTAATACTAAGGAAAATGGAGAACTATCAGACAATTTTAAGCAAGAAAGTGTGTTTCTGTACAGAATGGTTTAGCAGAAAGTAACAGTGGAAGTATGAAAAATAGATAAGCGATTTTATTTGTATGTTCTTGAAAGAGATAATGTCTAGAATTGTGGCAGTAAAGATAGAGAGAATAAAAGGACTTAAAATTTGGGGGGGTTAGAATCAAGATAATTTATTAACAGATTGAATGAAAGAAAAGAGGGGAAAGAAGATGTCAAGAAGCGATCCCAGGGCTTCCCTGTTGGTGCAGTGTTTTAGAATCCACCTGCCAATGCAGGGGACACAGGTTCGAGCCCTGGTCCGGAAAGATACCACATGCCGTGGAGCAACTAAGCCTGTGCTCCGCAACTACTGAGCCTGCACTCTAGAGCCCGTGAACCACAAGTACTGAGCCCGCATGGCACAACTACTGAAGCCCACGTGCCTAGAGCTTGTGCTCCGCAACAAGAGAAGCTACCACAATGAGAAGCCCACACACCACAACAAAGAGTAGCCCCCACTCACCCCAACTAGAGAAAGCCCATGTGCAGCAATGAAAACCCAACGCAGCCA
This sequence comes from Neophocaena asiaeorientalis asiaeorientalis, assembly GCF_003031525.2. Lineage (NCBI taxonomy): Eukaryota > Metazoa > Chordata > Mammalia > Artiodactyla > Phocoenidae > Neophocaena > Neophocaena asiaeorientalis. Next base: position 2,896,365 of record NW_020172366.1, read on the forward strand.
AAAATAAATTAATTAATTAATTTAAAAAACAAAAGTAAGAACCCCAGTTTTCTGACTGGAGAATTTGGTGAATGGAGATGCCCGTAATTGAGATGGGAAACACTAGAGGTAAAACAGGTTTGAACAACGGGTAGGAATCATGAGTTAAACTTTGAATATGCATTTAAGAATCTATGAGAGAGTGAGGTGAAACTGTTAAGTAAGTTCGTCTAGAAGAAAGGTCTTTCAGAATATTGCCATTGAGAAGTTGGCAGACTAATGGTATTGGCAAGTCATCAGAGATAAGCTCACCTATAAGATGCACAAAGATGGTGAAAAGAAGAATCGAGGAATGATTTTAAAGGAATTCCAACATTTACAGATCAGATAGTGCTAAAAGAATCAGGAAAGTATAGGGAAAAGCTCCCAAAAACTATATAAATCAATAAAATGATAGTAGGTTGTAGAATGTTGTTTTTGATGGTGCTTTGGAATTAAACTACCTGGGCACAACTCCTGGATTTCATGCTAATTGGATCCAAGTTTGATGTAAAGTAGATTATTTAACCTCTTTATTGTACAGTTTCTCATTGATAAAGTGTGAAAACCATAGTACCAATCTCACAAGGTCTTTGGCAGGGCTAAAAGGACTATATTAATTGTTGTATTCCAATAACCTTAGTGTATAAAACAGACTGGGCATATAATATAACCTCATTAAATACTAAAATTACTCTTATTATTACTGAAAATTATTCACTGAGGTTTGTTGGTAACTTCAGTTTATTGGTAACTGGAAGGATATAGTGAAATTTTGGCAGGCAGAATTAAGAATGTAGATACTTGAAAAGTGAATAAGAATGAGAAATGAAAAGAGCATATAATCAGCTATTTCAAGAAAGTCCCCAATGTAAGAATGTGCCTGAAGTGTTCAACAAGAAATAAGAAATGTCTGTGGTTCCAGCATAGAGAGTAGTTTTCACTCCAACTGACACAGGAAGACATTAGAAGTTTTTAGTCAGAGGAACAACATTATTTTAATTACATTTAACAGAAATCCTTTGGCTTCTGTATTTAAAATAGACTGAAGTAGGCAAAGATGAAATCAAGAGCCCACTTAGAGAAAAAGTAGAAAGGTTTTTGGTAGAAGCACTAGTGAATTTAAAAAACTGAAATAATCCAAGTTTGATCCATGGTGGAAGTAATGAATTTAATGAGAAATATAATTCTGGATATATTTTGATAGTGTGTGTAATAGGATTCTGGATATGTTTTGAAGATAGAGCCTACAGGATTCACCAACTAATTGAATGTGATTTGTGAGAAAAAATAGGAGTCAAGAATGACTGAGATTTTTAGACTGAACAACTGAAGGATGGTGATTTAATTATTGAGGTGTAGGACTTTGGGGGTGCAGATGAAGAGAGTATATGAAGATTATGCATTCTCTCAAGTGTGAAATATCAATCGGATATTTAGGTGAAGATATGAAGTGGCTAGTGACTAGTAGTTAAAATATCAATCTAGATTGTAGAAGAGAATTTCTAGGCTGAAAAAAGAAATTTTATAAAGCAGCATATAGATGGCATTTAGAGTCATGAGATTGGACTTGTGTAGATAGAAAGTGAGTGTAGAGAGAAAGAAGAAAACTTTTAGGGCTGAGATGTAGAGCACTTAAAGTTTTTGAGGTCAGGAAAATGATCACCAACCAATAAGGGAGACAGAGAAGGAGCAGTGATTTTTAAAATGGAAGAAATCAACTTAGTGTAGTGCCCTTGAATCCCAATGAAGAAGTGTTGTAAGAAGGAAGAAGTGGCCAGCAACCTCAAGTGTTGCTGGTAAGTGAAGTAAGGTGCTAACTGAGAACTGATCCTTGGATTTAGCAGAGTGAAGGTAATTGGTGAAAACTTGAATGAATTAGGTTCAGGAGGGTACGGGACTGAAGGAATTGAAGAAAAATGTAGAGTTTAGCTTTAAAAGAACAGACAAAATAGAGAGGAATTGTGGTCACCTTATTTATTTCTAATGAAAATAGCCGGTACAGAGGGGGTGATGATTGATATTGAGAAGATGGGGGTAGAGGTCAGTACACCAATTATTTATGGCATGGTATCTTCTGAGTGACCAGGGAGGTGGGGGGGCAGTTTAAACATAAGACCATGGACTATATCTTACAAAGAAAAGGAGAAAAATAGTACCAGAGAAATATGGTTAAAAAAAAACTGGACAGTATTGAAAGCCTAGATAAGATTAAAGATTGTGAATTATAATGATACCAATATCATTGGTTAGGCATATCTTCTCTAGTGATGTTTATCTTTTGGATTATAATCATGAAGAAGCAGGTTGTTAGGTTAATTGAAGGTTAATTTTTGAAATAAGAAGGGAAGAGGGTGCAGTGAAGCTGAGTATGTTCATTAGGCAGTAATTGTAATGATTTATTATACCTTAGCTGGAGTTGAAGAGAAGTAAAAATAGAAATGAGACAATGGCTAGGTGAAAATGGAAGGGTTATTTGATTTATGGAATGATGAATTTAAAGAATTATTGCAGACAAACTTGAGAAAGTGGGCAGAAAGACCAGAACGTTTCACCAGAGACTAGAATTATTGAATTCGTGGCTCCAGAGGAGCAGCAAATGATGATGCAGAGTTCAAGAAGTGACCATGAGACCAAGTGCAGGAAAAGGTGACTGGAGATTAAAAAACTCAAGGAATTTAGAAGCAAGGCTATCCTAGCATTTTTTAGAACTATGATAGTAACAAGGATGGAGATGAATGACATTATATTGGTGATAAAGTTTTCAGTACCTGAGAGAAAAATAAGGTTCAACCATAAAACAGCAGTAAAGGAGAGAAGATGAGGTGTTTTAAGAGCGTAAGTTAAATTTCCAGATACAAGGATGGCTATTGTAAGGCCAACAAGACTCTGGGAAGAATGCCCTAAGTATGCTTGGACCTGCAGTTACTTCATTTCATGGCCAGTTGATGCTGTCTGCTATGGATGTACTTGTTGTTGACTGCATTAAGTGGATATTGAATCCAATATTGATTTTGTATTGGATCACCAAGGTGAGTTTTAAAAATGATGCCTAACCCAGATCTCATCACCAAGGAATCTGATTTATTTGATCTGAGGTGGTACTCAAGGCAAGTGATTCTAATATATAGCTAGTGAGAGTCACTTTGTCCCTCATACTGCCATGCGTTGATACGTTTTCTCCTTCAGATACTTTGTGGTCACCTGGTTATGAAGTAGAGGTCATATAGAATTTGTCTATTTCCTTTTTTTTTTTTGTGGTACGCGGGCCTCTCACTGTTGTGGCCTCTCCTGCTGTGGAGCACAGGCTCCGGATGCACAGGCTCAGTGGCAATGGCTCACGGGCCCAGCCACTCCGTGGCACGTGGGATCCTCTCGGACCGGGGCACGAACCCGTGTCCACTGCATCGGCAGGCGGACTCTCAACCACTGCGTCACCAGGGAAGCCCTGTCTATTCCTTTATCAGGCAATTTTTTCCTCCTGAATTGCCTTTCTCCTCACTCCTCACGTCTAATTTCTACACCTACTTTTTGGAAGTTCTCTCTCTTTCTCTCCAGTGGGTTTTCAAAGTACTTAGTTAACACCATCAGAAAATGACACATTTATGGTTTTCTACTTCATATTGCATTTTTAACGTACGTATAAAGAGACAATGGAAACCCATGCTAAGGATATTAGTCATCTTTGAATTTTCTAAAACTCCTAGCACAGTATTTTGCACTTAGAAAATACTTATTATATATTTGCTGAATGAGTAAATATATACATAGGTCTAATAAGTTGCATTAGCCTGTGTTACAAGTAGTTGAATTTTTGGATGAAATTTTATGTATTACTAAATTGTATCAGAATCTAACATAGTACCTGTTTGGTTTATTTTCAGCTATTTTGAAACAAAATGATAGTTAATAAATGCTTGAATTACCTATTTCATAATTGCAAAACATTTCAGAGATCCTTGTTACATAGGTTTAGATTACAAAATACATGTTTTAATTGACTAAGCTATATATCTGTGTTAAGGTCCATGAAAACTAATGGGCCTATAAACAGTCCTACCTGTGAAATTATTTAACTTTTAAACTTTTGGTTCAATGGTCAAAAGTAGTTCACTTCGGGGCTTCCTTGGTGGCGCAGTGATTGGGAGTCCGCCTGCCGATGCAGGGGACACGGGTTCGTGCCCCGGTCTGGGAAGATCCCACATGCCGCGGAGCGGCTGGGCCCGTGAGCCATGGCCGCTGAGCCTGCGCGTCCAAAGTCTGTGCTCCGCAACGGGAGAGGCCACAACAGTGAGAGGCCTGTGTACCACAAAAAAAAAAAAAAGTAGTTCATTTCCAGCTACCTGAGTTAAGCATTCTGGGATAAAAGTTAAATACTTGGATATTAGATCTTTGGTCTTTGATGTGCTAAGTAAGCTAAAAGGTGTGCAGGCTCTTATGGTGATATCAGTAACAGAAAACTAACATTCTGCTTCTTTAATAACAACTCTTTTCTCAGTTCCTAATACAGTTTAAAGGGATTTAAAATGTCTTACTCTGATCAGAATTTTTTATGCTTTGTTTTACCTTTGAGCCCAAATATCACCACATCCTTTATATATAGTTAAGGCTGATACCAGGAAGGCAAGTATTAAAGATAAAACTACATTTGCTAGCTTTTTCTTTTTAATCCTGTTTTTAGAACTGCTTAGAGGCCCTTTAGAAACACTACTGTTTACAAGATTACTGAACTGGTGGAAAACATTGAAGCATTAAAACTTTGAACTGCTGTAGTACCTCATAAACACATTCATAAAGAAAAGTAGAGCCAATTAAAAAGTAAATTCCTCATGTACTATAAGATAAATCGCTGTGAGCCAACTGGCAAAAATAATAGAGCTGTCAAAACAATATAATTTCTGTGCACAAACCAAAGTATATCCAATATAATAATAGAATGAAGATCTCTTGAATAAATACCTAGTCAGGAATGAACTGCAGGGGAAAATACATTTGTTTAGAGCTCGGTTAGTTCATAGAAACAAATGTCTGCTTATAAGTTTGTAATATTTGACAAGGGGAAGATTATAGCTCAGCCATGGCCTCCAGTAACTTAAAATATTAGAGGTTTTAGACCTTGCTCAGTTAATGAGTTACCCAAATGTTCACCTTTCACAGATTGATAATCTGGTTGTAGCCTGGGACACTTCACTATCTGTGAACTGAAGGCATTTAACTTGATAGATCAGGGTCTTTTGCCAAATAAATTAAAGCAAATAGGAGTAACTGAGCAAGCTGTCAGCTGGTCTAATGCGTATTTGTCAAATTAATCCGTCAGTGAATGTGAAGAGATATGTTCCAGTTCCAGCCTGTTCATTAGGGGACAGTCTGTTCCTGAATCCTGAATGGTCAAAGAGCATTCACTTAGATGCGTGAAATACATAAGATCACACAAAAGAAGAATGTAGAGCAGCCTTTTACCACACAGAACTGTAAACATGGGCTCACATAATATATACCAATATCTGTAACAGGAAGTCCGTTGTGGAGGCACCATAACAAAGCCATAACAGAGCCTTTGATTTCTGAGGCAAAGGGGCACAGGTGTACCTGATTGAGGTAGATGCCAAATGAGGACTTATGGGAAATCATTTTTCTTGAAGCAAAGATTTTAGAGACTGCTTAGCAGAGGTAACACCTTCATTTCAATTTAGAAGAAAGATGTAGGAGGATTACAGTTATTTAGAAGAGAGATTATGAGAATCAATTGTGTCAAATGGATTACTTTTGGAACACGAGGAACTTCAGATGGACCCAGAGTAATTTGGTAGTGAGAAAAAAAAATATTCATGCAAACAGTAAGGTTTCTTCTGGTATCCCAGATATAAATAAGGAAACTAGATGAGTAGAAGTCTTTATTTGGGACAATTTAGTATGAACAAGGTGATCCAAGGTAGTTACTTTACCACCGTTTCCTATGATTATTAAGAAATGTGCCCAGTTGTTTATTCATTGTAGCTAAACCTCACTTGTTTTCTATGCAAGATGTCTTTAACTCACTGATATTATCTCTCTTTGCTTCGACCTTATATGATCAAGTAGCTCTGATTCTAGTGTTAAGTGTTTCCTCTATATGCCTACAGCCGAAACTCAAATACCATTCTCAGGAACTCTTGCAATCAAATGGCCTTTATTAGTGTTAAAAGATAAATTGTGACACACTAAAATTTTAAGGGATTATTTAAGCAAAAATTGATTTGAATCAGACAGCATCCAATATAGTAAATAGAAAGGAGCTCTGAAGAGTTTTACAAAATGAAAGACTTTTACAGGCAGAAGGGAGTGGAAATGAGGGAGTTATACTGGGCAAAAAATCGGGTTGGTTATAGCAAGGTTACTTACTTTTAGGTAAATATATTACCTATCAAGCATATTACTGAACTAGTGCTAATCAGGCAATTCCTGATCAACTAGTTTAAGATTCCATTTGTGGGAGAGCTGAAACTATAATTAAATCTCGGTTTGGTGACCTGGGGCATAGCGTAAGTAAGTTGATTTTGGTCTTGTATTATTTATTAACATTAGATAAACTAATCTGTGATAGTAAACCATCTTCTTACTCATCTAGACAACATTATTTTTGAAAGGTTAGAAAGTTAGTTTAAAGGTATCTATTTCTGTAAAAACCTTTACTCATTAGTTCTATGCTAGAAATTTCAGATTCACTGGTCATTTAACAAGGACAATATTTGGGGTGAAGAAAGACTCTTGGTACTCCATAAATTTGACCTGCTGTCAATTCTGTCTACTTTGGGACCTTTTAATTTGAACTATAAAATGAAGTTGGAGGTGGGATTGCTGACTCAGGAGAGAGTTGGAATGCTGCCCAGTTTACCATATTTTTCCCTGCTCAGCATCTCTGACTAATCAGCTCCATGCAGGGAGAGACATTATCATCTCTGAAACTGATAAAGGATGGTCCCACCTCCTGTTGTCTGCTTCCTGTTAAACTCCTTGTCCATATGCAGAGAGCCTGTAGAGAAAATACTGAATATCCTACAGGTGTCTGCATACCAAGCTGATCACTGGAGTGAAACAGTCTAATGGCTGAACCTATTCCGTCATGTGTTCCTAATTGGCTCCTATATGCCTGTTACTGTCTTGGCCTATTTTTCTCCATCTAAATTTTCGTGAGTTAATTTGGCTTTGTGGTTCTTATAAAGAAAAGATTGCAGGCACTATGTTTCAAGTCTAAAGACCACTAAACATATTAGAGCTCTGCTTCTTTGCCCTTCACAAGAGGGCATCTGAAATAATACTTGTTTTCTGGAAAGGTGATGTTTGCTTGGCAATCTTACCCCTCTGAGATGTTTGTTCTTCAAAAATGCTCTGTGGCTCATGACTGGACACATATTTTAACTCTGTGCTTGTGCTGATGGTTCGTTACACATAACTGCTTTATTTTTTTCACACCTTATTGGAAATTTTTGATTGTTTTTCCTACTAGTAAGTATTGCAGAGGCATTATGCATTCAATAAATATGTATTGACAACTTTCATATTACAGTTGACCCTTGAACAACATGGGTTTGAACCACGTGGGTCCACTTACATGTGGATATTTTTCAATAAATATATTGGAAAAATTTGGGGGGATTTGAGACAATTTGAAAAAAAACAGGTGAATCATGTAGCCTAGAAATAGAAAAGAACATTTAGAAAAAGTTAAGTATATCATGAATGCATAAAAGATATGTAGATACTAGTCTTATAATTTAATACCATAAAATGTACACAAATATAAAAAGCTAAAATTTATCAAAACTCATCCACACAAACACAGATTGTAATAGCTCCATTCTCAATAGAGAGAAATATAAACAAGCATAAAGATGCAGTATTAAATCATAACTGCATAAAATTAATTGTAGTACATACTGTACCTACTGTAATAATTTCATAGCCACCTCCTGTTGCTACTGTGTTGATTTCAAGTGTTGCGAGTATCCTCTTAAAACTCCATGTGACGCTAATCATCTCTGCGTGAGCAGTTCGTCTCTCCAGTAAATTGTGTATTGCAGTAAAAAGTAATCTCTCCTGGTTCTTTCATATGTTTCACCATGTTTAACACAAAACTGTAAATCTTTTTTTTTAAGTTTTTTAAAAAATTTGTTTAATCAATTTATTTATTTATGGCTGCTTTGGGTCTTCATTGCTGCATGAGGGCTTTCTCTAATTACAGTGAGTGGGGCTACTCTTCCTTGCAGTGTGCAGGCTTCTAGCTGTGGTGGAGCACGGGCTCTAGGCACGTGGGCTTCAGTAGTTGCGCACGTGGGCTTAGTTGCTGCGCGGCATGTTGGATCTTCCCGGACCAGGGCTTGAACTCGAGTCCCCTGCATTAGTAGGCAGTTTCTTAACCACTGTACCACCAGGGAAGCCCAAAACTGTAAATCTTGAATAACACCATGGGACCCTTACGAAATGCCACTAGTGATACTGGAAGTGTTCCTAAGAAGCAGAGAAAAGTCATGACGTTACAAAAAAAAAGTTGAATTGCTCAATATATACCAGAGATTGAGGTCTGCAGCTGTGGTTGCCAGTCATTTCAAGATAAATGAATCCAGTATAAGGACGGTTGTATAAAAGGAAAAGGGAATTCGTGAAGCTGTCAGTGCAGCTACACCAGCAGACACAAAAACCTTGCACTTTTGGCGAAATACCTTTTTACCTTACCTTGAAAATGCAGCTTTTGTGTGGGTGTAGGATTGCTATAATAAAGTCATACATATAGACTCTAATATGATTTGAGAAAAAGTAAAGTCATTATATGACAACTTAAAGTAAAAGGAAGGTGAAGGATCTAAAACTGGAGAATTTAATGCCAGCAAAGGATGGTTTGATAATTTTAGAAAGAGATTTAGCTTAAAAAAAGTCAAGATAAGAGGAGAAGCAACTTTTGCCAACCAAGAAGGTGCAGATGAGTTCCCAGACACCATTAAGAGAATCAGTGAAGAGAAAAGATATCTGCCTGAACAGGATTTTAATGCAGACAAAAGTGCCCTATTCTGGAAAAAAAAAGTGCCACAGAGGACATTTATTAGTAAGGAAGAGAAGTGAGCACCACGAGTTAAAACAGAAAGGGATAGTCCAACTCTACTGTTTTGTGCAAATGCAGCCAGATTTATGATCAGGACTGCCCTTATCTTTAAAGCTGTTAATCCCCATGCCTTGAAGGGAAAAGATAAACACCAGCTGCCAGTCTCTTGGCTGTATACAAGAAGCCCTGGACAACTAGAACTTTTTCTGCATTGCTTCCATTGATGCTTTGTCCCTGAAGTCAGGAAGTATCTTATCAGTAACAGACTGACTTTTAAGATTCTTTTGATAATGAACAATACCCCTAGCCACCCAGAACCCCATGAATTCAATACCAAAGGCATCAAAGTGGCCTACTTGCTCCCCAAAACAACATATCTAGTTCAGCCGCTAGATCAGGGTGTCATAAGGACCTTTAAGGCTCATTATACACGGTACTCTATGGAAAGGATTGTCAATGCTATGAAAGAGAACCCTGATAGAGAAGATCATGAAAGTCTAGAAGGATTACACTATTAAAGATACCATCATTGTTATAGAAAAAGCCATGAAATCCATCAAGCCTGAAACAATAAATTCCTGCTGGAGAAATCTGTCCAGAGGTTGTACATGACTTCACGGGATTCACAATAGAGCTAATCAAGGAAATCATGAAAGAGATGGTGGATATGGTAAAAAAGGTGGGGAGTGAAGGGTTTCAAGGTGTGAATCTTGGAGAAATTCAAGAATGAACAGACACCACACCAGAGGAACAGAAGATGACTTGGTGAGATGAGTGCTTCTGAACCAGTACCCAATGATAAGGAGGAAGATGTAGAAGAAGCAGAGCCAGAAAGCAAACTGACATTAGACATCTGACAGAAGGGTCCCAGTTATTCAAGACTGCTTTTGACTTATTTTATGACATGGACCCTTCAATGATATGGGCACTGAAACTAAAGCAAATGGTGGAAGAAGGATTATTACCCTTTAGAAACATTTTTAGAGAAATGAAAAAGCAAAATAGACAGAAATTATGATGTATTTCCATAAAGTTACACCCAGTATGCCTGCCTCTTTTGCCTCTCCTTCTCCTCCACCTTTTCTCCCTCTGCCACCCCTGAGACAACAAGACCAACAACCCCTTTCCCTCCTCCTCAGTCTACTCAATGTGAAGACAATAAACTTTATGATCCACTTCCACTTAATAAGTAGTAAATAATCAGCATACAGTACAGTTAATAAACTTATTTGTTATGTTCATGTGTGACTGTATTTGTGTGAAAATCTAATAACTGTATAGCAAGAACTATATGAAATGTTTTTGTTTCTAATCATCATCATCACCAAAGTATTCATCCTGTAGAATACTGTGTGCAAGACTTATATTGCAATGAACAGACTATCCTTACATAGGCATAATATGAGTGATATTTAATATAAAATTAATAATGAGTTAGTTTTCTTCCTGTTTTATAACTTTGCTTTCAAATAAATACATTACTGTACAGTATGCCTCTCTCTTGTAATTGGAGAAACTGCATATCAGCCTATCATCACATGTAAGTAGTTTTTAAAAAAAATTTTATAATGATTCATTTATTAGTGTATGGCTAGGCTATGGTGAAGCAATCATATTGATTACACTAGACTACCAGAAAGCAATCATATTGCTGCTTCTTTGTTATCAATGCATGAATTGATATACCTGTAAATAAATATGAACTTATTTTTCACATTATCTTTTCATTTTTGATATCTAGTGTTAGTAATACATATAACATCTGCAGTGTTTTATGTCATATAAAACAATATTGAGGCTTCCCTGGTGGCGCAGTGGTTGAGAGCCTGCCTACCGATACAGGGGACACGGGTTCGTGCCCCCGTCCGGGAAGATCCCACATGCCACGGAGCGGCTGGGCCCGTGAGCCATGGCCGCTGAGCCTGCGCGTCCGGAGCCTGTGCTCCACAACGGGAGAGGCCACAACAGTGAGAGGCCCGCGTACCGCAAAAAAAAAAAAAAAACAAAAAATAAAAACAATATTGATATAGCTACTGACAGACAATTCATCTTGTAAATAGATGATGTAAACTTACAGTATGGATAAATTCAGTACTGTACTCTAAATGCATTTTCTCTTCCTTATGATTTTCTAAAAAACATTTTCTTTCCTCTAGTTTACTTTATTGTAAGATAACAGATACATATAACATACAAAGTATGTGTTGATCAACTGTTTATGTTATCTGTAAGGCTTCAGTCAACAATAGGCTATTAGTAGTTAAGTTTCTGGGAAGCTAAAAAGTTATGCACAGATTTTCAGCTACATGGGGTATCAGTGCCCCTAGGCCCCCTATTGTTAAAGGGTCAACTTGATCAATACTGGGCTTGCAATGATAAGCAAATGTAGACCCTGTTTTTATACTCATGGAGTTTTCGTGAACCAAATTATTATTTAAAAAGGTAAAATCGTCACAATGATATGTAGAATAAAGAGAAGTGTATATTGATAAGTCTGCATGAATTGGCAGATTTTACCACACCTGGAGGCAGGAAAAGCTTTAAGAAAAATGATTATTGAGCTGAACTCTGAGTGCAGAATAAGAATTAAATAAGTAGAATGAAGGAGGAAAGGGCATGCACAAATGCTCTTGCAGAAGGAAGCATGTGTGTTTTTAAAAGAATTTATTGAAAGCAAGAGAAATACTAAAAATTAAGAGATTGGTAGAAATAAGACCATGAAGATATCAGCAATGGAGAAATTTGTAAGCTATGTTAGGAATTTTGGGCTTTTCCCTGAATCGTAATAAATCGATGAAATATTTTATGCTGAGCTTGGGGAACAAGCAGTTGATTGTTTTGGCTGCAGCATAGAGAATAGAAGAAACAATAGATACACAGTGTCAAAATAAGAAACTATTGCATTTGCTTCAGTATTCTGGCCTGGGGACTGGTAAAGATAGTTGGGTCTTGAATTGTTTCTAGATTTGTACTTCTGGCTTTGTAGATATTCATAAGACAAAGACAGTCATTTTATTAGCCCTTGAATATTTGCCTCCAACTCATTTATTTCCTGATTACTTGTAGGAGGGAGGTTCTGGGGCATTGCTGAGAAGTTGGGATGATTTTTAATCAGGGAATATTTATGTTGGTTGTTTTGTTTTAAGTCTAATTTTTGTTTCTTTAATCTTAAGAATTCTTTAAAACTGAAAAAACAATTATTCAGTAGTGGAAAGTAGAGATAAAGGTAGACTAGAATAGGCTAGTGGGTGCAGAGCTTATTGAAAAGGAAGAGATAGATACAAGAAGTATGTAAAGAGTATAATCAATACATGTGGGTATGCATTGAATATGAGTGTGAAGGTTGTGGTGAAGGAAAGAATAATGTCGAGGTTATTGCCTAGTTTTCTGAGCTGTAGTGTCATTCTGTGGAATAGGGAAACCTGAACGAACACAAGGCTTTGGGGAATAGATCATGAGTTGTGTTTTGAACACGTTGAGTTTGAGATACCTTTGAGAAATCTAAGTTAAGACTAAAAAGTAAAAGGTTGTATATGTAGGTTTATAGTTTAGAGAGGAAGTCTAGGCCAGTGAAAAACAAGTGTGAACCATCTGCTTACATGGTAAAGATATGTTCATTTGTATTAGTGATTTACAAACATGGGCTTATTTTATCTTAGCGACATCATTATCCCTGTGAGATAAGTACCTTTATAATCTCCATTTTAGAATAAATGGGAAAACTGAGACAAAAAGAGGTTAAGCTCTTGCCATGATTGCAAAGCTAGTGTCAGAGCTATATTTGAACCCAGGCAAATTGGAAAATACATTCATATTCTTAATCATTCTGTTATGCCATCTGTCATGAATGAGATTGCTTAAGGATTGAATGTAGATTGATTAAAGAGCTCATAACTGAGTTTTGAGAAATTCCAACATTTACAGGCCCGGTGAGGCCAAAAAGTCTAAGAAGGAGAAGCCAGAAAGGAAGGGAAAAAAACCAGAAAGGTGTGATTCTTGAAAATTAGAATAAGTAGAAGATATCAAATTCCCATGAGAGATCTCAAATAAGAGCAGATCTAGGGGAGAACCTAAAATTTGGATCCAGACACCTATACTTTTGGTGACGTTAGTGCCTTCCTCAAAGCAGTAGGGGCTGAACCCAGTCTGGAGAGAGTTGAGGAGTGAGTGGAAAGTGTGGAAGAAGAGACAACTTTTTCTAAAATGTTGACTTTGGCAACAAAGGAGCTAGGTTTATAGCTGGGGTGAATGGGTGTTTGTTTTGTTTAAATAAAAGAGAATGGAATATGTTTCAAAGTCTAAGGATCTCGTTGATAGGGAGAGGTTGACCTCTGGGCAGCAAAAGACAGATGATTAACACAGCTATCAGGACGTCCATCCTCCTGAATTTTATCCTGCTTCACACACCACTTCATCTCAGTTTCTTTTCCTGGCTTCTTCTCAGCTTTGTGGCTTTTTATTGTGAGGGTTTCCCAGGGACCAGACCATGAATGGTTCTTTTCTCTACCTACATGCAATCCCTTGGTGATCTCAGCCAACTTTTCTAACACATCTAAAACTGATTTTTTCACTCCAACATGCTTCACCCATATTCTTTCCTATATCAGTACATGTTTATTTCATCCTTCTATTTGTTCAGGCCAAAACTTGGAGCCATTCTTCAGGCTCCGGGTGCACAGGCTCAGCGGCCATGGCTCACGGGCCCAGCTGCTCTGTGGCATGTGGCACATGGCATCTTCCCAGACCCGGGCACGAACCCGTGTCCCCTGCATCGGCAGGCGGACTCTCAACCACTGCACCACCAGGGAAGCCCCTGGAGCCATTCTTGACTTCCTTTTTTGTCTCCCACCCCTCTACAGTTCACCAGTAAATCCATGGTCCTAGATTCACAATATGTTTGGAACTGTAACAAGTCCACTGATAAACACCTTGGTCCAGGTCAAGCCATCTCTTGTTGACTTACTGCAATAGGCTCTTACCTCTTCTTCTTGCTTCCATGTGTCCTCACTTGATTAAAATTGAACAAAACAGCCAGAGTGATCTCATTAAAAGGTGAGCCAGGTCATGTCACCACTTTTTTTTTAAATTGAGATATATTTTACAAAAAGTGAAGTGCATCAGTCTCAAATTTGGTGAGTTTTAATAAATGCACAATTGTGTAATCCATACCTCTAGGAAGAAATCAAGTATTTCTAGCCTTTATGAACTGTTTCATATGCAGTTTAGTATCCTGATACTGATGCGAGGGGAAGTTTATGGAGATTTGTGGAGCTCCTTCTCTGTACAGCTCCCTCTTATCTGTCTTCTCAACTCAATGAGACTACCTTTCTCTGTTTGGGCTTCCTTCCCCTGTACCTTGGTGTACGAAGTGCTTCTAGACAGAAAGATGAGGGGAGAGTATAACTCCGCTTACCAGTTTCCCTTCACTCAGTTCTACGCTGCCTGTAGTCTAATACCTTAAAACATTGTTTCACTTATTTTATCCAACTTTGTATTGTTCAGAGGGAGGGCTAGTCTGGTGTCAGTTATCCTTTTTGGCCAGGAACAGAAGATGCTTCATGCCGTTGTTGGCATAAGTTATCTTACCATCTTATAGGCTACCTACAGTCTCATATATCCTCAATTATATTTTATAATTCTGCTTACTTACATTGGTACTTACTCTGGCAGATGGGCTTCTGGTAAACTGCCTGTACTTTGCACCATAGTTCTTCATTCATGCTTGTCTCATGGCACTTACCTCATTTAGGTAGCTAGTTATATGTGCTTGGTTATATCCTTCATACAAGACTAAACTTTTCGACAGGAGAAAGCAGCATGCTATAAATATTTATAGATTGAATATATCAGAGAACCAAGTGAATAAGAATGAATTTTGATGATTATGATTTTATGGTGAACTGTAGGCCCAGGAGATGAAGAAATCTTTTTAATTTTTAATTACTTTGGGGAAGTTGTGGGTATCTAATACATATTTATTGGCTGACAGGCAGGACAGGCTCCACAATAAGAAACCCATAACTGTTGTGTTAAATATCCAGAAGTTTTTAGTTTTTGCTGACATTTTATTCCTGTGTTCACAACTAAATCCTATCCAATTACTCTCCCTTCTATGGTGACTGAGATGTAAATCACCCCACTCTTTTAGCCAGTGTGTGAATGACCTCTGCCAGTTAATTTAATGGGAAGAACAATGATAAAAGGAAACAATTTGTTGTTGTTTTTCTTTTGCCTGGAAGCAAAATTATGTTTGCCATGGAGCGGCTTGATTGGAAGTTGATAGTGTATGCAAGGATAGACCACTTAAATTGCTCTCTCAAATGAGTTAGGCAATTCTGCAAAAACAAAACAAAACAGAACAACAAAAAAACCCATACTAATGAGGAACAGAATAGAAGAAAATTGACTGACTCTTGATCCTAAATAGATACTCATAAATTCAACAAAGTGGTCTGTGGGGCCACCTATATAATTGATTCTGTAACTCTGATATCAATAATGTAATACATGAGAAAAATTAAGTCAATGCTCAGATCTGATGAAGTGCCACAAAATGAAGTTGCCTGTAGGCCTGCTCTTACGTAGCCTTCACCCCATGGTAAATTTTGTAGTAGTGGTGGTTAAACTATTAGTCAATGCCTTTAAAGTTTACAGTAGTTTATTTCAAATAGTAATATGCTTATTCATTTATTTTATTTATTTATTTTTTCACAGTACTCGTCAGGGTTGTCATAATAAATGTACCTGCCTCCCAGTTTTAAAAGTTGCTAAGAATATCTTAGAAATAGATAACGAAGCCTGCCAGATTTGCAAATGAATGCTTACTTGAAAATAGCATTGTTTGGGACATCTTGGAAGCAATAATGTGAGAAATATGTATGTTGTTATTAGCTATGAACATAGGTTTTTCTTTTCCGTATTCTGGTATGGAAATAAATGAATAAATATTGAAATTACACTGCTGTAGAAGTTCATTTTATTCACCATGCACACTACATCTCAGGTCATTGTCCTTTTGGAAACAGACTAATGCACAGTTCTCTTGCGTTTGAGATTACTGAGTTGTTCTAGGCCTTATGACCCTACTAAACTACTCACAATTCTTAAAGGATAAGCAGTAATATGACTTCTAGAAGAGTAATTTGACATCTAAAGGGCTATTTAAGCAACAAGAAGGGGCATACTTTACGAAAAATTGGTATAATTATGGCTAGAAAACCTGAGTTGCTGCCAATGTGTCTTAAAGCTAACGTGTTTTGGTTGTATTTCAATTATTATCAGTACAGAATTCCAGAAAACATTAACTATATTTGTGTTGTTTTGTAGACAATCACACAGGAATAGGATCCTTAATAGGCACTTTTGTTATCAATGCTATCATAGAACTAACCTAGTGTGGTTATACCTTAGAAAGGTCAGGAAGTTAATGCCCACACAGCAAATGGTAGAAATCCCAAAGGAAAGGAAAGGGAAAATAAAGAAGCAACTGTGCTTTCTCAGTGTAAGAACCTCATTAACATTGAGAGTGATTTCTACAAACTGGGGAAATAACAAGGAACAGGTGTGGAAGATGAACAAAATGAAGCACCTAAAATATGAAACTCTAGCCCTGTCAGTCAGTGGTTCACAGCTACTTCAGGAAGGATACTTCCCAGAACACTAAATATTTCAGGACGATTTAAAAAAAAAATCCCAATCCCAGCAATCCCATCTCCTACCCTACCCGGTTCTGATTTAATTGGCCTAGGTCCAGTTTAGGTATCACAAGGTATTAAAATGACTCTAGGCGATGCTAAGCCAACAGGTTTGAGAAGCACTGATTTAACGCTCTTTGATGAAAATGCTATCTTAATAACTAGGACAGAAAGTGAGAGAAGGATTTAATTTATTTTAAATGTATCTACATATAGGTGTGTGTATGTCATTAGAGCAAGACAGGGAAGAGAATATCAGTTTTCTATTTTCCTAATTAAAATATTGGGACTAATTCTGCCCTCCTTCTTTTCCCTTATTACCTCCCTAGATTCAGTATGAAAATAAAGGATTCAAATATCTGGCTGCTGTCAGTGGATTATAGGACACTTTGCCAAGCTAACCTCAAATTGCACAGGACTAGGATTCACTGTGCTTGTTACAGCTCCCTGGTTAATTCTTTCTTCACGGTGAAGCTCTTGTAGAAAAGGGGATTATTCATCATTTTGAGATTCACTGTTTAGTTAGATAGATCTTTAGGATCACAAATTAATAGAGAAATCATTGGGTTTTTTTTTTTCATGTATCTGTAGTTTAAACAAACAAACAAACAAACACAATGCAGGTTAGGGTAATGCTCTAATAGAATTTCCCAACTTTGCAAAATAACATTACCAATTAATTGGGCTGATGGCTAGGAAGAGATTCAGTACCTTTATTTCTGAAATAGATATAAATCAATAAAGGGAATTTTGACTGACATATGGGACTAAAACAAATCTTTAAGTAGCACAGCTATTGTTTTCCACAGCCTAGGCTTGTCTATTAATAACACTTGCTAAGTGAAAATTGATGCTGCTGGCCTATCCTGTTCACTTTAGGCTGCCTTCCTCCCCTATTATACCTTTTAGATGAGCTAATCTTACCTCTGTATAGAAAAGGAAGAGTTGTCCTACTTTGTTACCAAGTTACGTTAAAGGCAGTTGGCAGAGGAGAAAGTGAATGCCATCCAACACTGCCTATTACCCAGTGGTTATTCATTTGACATGTTTATATTTCTCTCCAGGCATACCAATTAAGAGAGTTCACCTGCTTCTGTTAGAAATCGACTGAGAATGGGCTGCTAAAACCAAGCACAATGCCCAAGGTCATTGTCTAATAGAGTAAATTGTCCAATTATAGAGTAAGTTGCAGAAATAATAGGGGAAACATGATAAAAATAATTAGTGCTGTCTCACTAATAGATGGACTCCTTCCCATACTGTGTGAACAATAAGATTTAGCTAATCTTTTCATTTCTTCAGAGTGAAGTCTTGGGAGGACCATTGTTGTGGAAGGGGCTGGCAGGTGTTTCAAGGCTGCCCATCGCACACCTATAAAGTGCTTACTATAGCCAGGAGCTATTCTAAACACTAGACATCGTAAATAAATTTAATCCTCACAATAACTTGAGAAGGTAGAAACTAATATTGTCCTCAATTTATAGATGAGAAAACTAAGTTATTGAGACAAGACTCGGAAGAAATGATAGTTCAATTATTTCAGAACTTGCAATAATTTAAGATAGAACAATTTTTTCCTTTGGTAAACATTTGTTGTAGTGGATTTAATTATGTACCCTCAAAAGATATGTTCAAGTCCTATAGCCTGGCTCCTGTGAATATGGAGCCTTATTTGGAAGTAGAATCTTTGTGTATGTAATCAAGCTAAAATGAGGTCATATTGGATTAGGGTGAGCCCAACATTCAGTGACTGGTGTACTTATGAGATAAAGAAGAGGGACATTTGGAGACAGAGACACAGAATCATGCAGAGGGAAGATGGTCATATGAAGATAGAGGCAGAAATTGGCATGATATAGCTACAAGCCAAGGAATGCCAAGGATTGTGGGCAGCCACAGAAAGCTAGGAAGAGGCAAAGAAGGATTCTTCCCTAGGGACTTCAGAAAGATCATGGCCCTGTTGACACTTGGATTTTGGTTTTCTGGACTCCAGAAATTTGAGAAATTAACTTTCTGTAGTTGTAATCCACCTGGTTTGTGGAAATTTGTTATGGAAGCCCTAGGAAACTAATACAATGTTGTTATTATTGTGTGGTTATGTTTTTAATTTAATTACATGCATACCAAGATAAAGAATTACATAGTATTACATCCATCCTCCTTCCTTCCTTTACTGCCCCCTTCTTATCATCCTTCCTATCTTTTTTCCTCTCTTCCTTCTTTTTTTTTGATTTTATAATAAAAACATTATTCCCTGTGAAATCTAAATATACATGAAATCTAGGTATTGACTGATTTCCTTAATTTTCGAGAGTCTCCCTGAGATAAGTGACTTACAGGATATTCTGGGAGCACTTGGAACGTACATAAACCTATGTACAGCAGAATACATTGTTCAGTTAGAACTTCCTGGGCTGACAACAAAGCTCTGATAAGATAAAGGCCACTGGATAGGGAATTTTTTTTTTTTTTTTCGCGGTACGAGGGCCTCTCACTGTTGTGGCCTCTCCCGCTGCAGAGCACAGGCTCCGGACGCACAGGTTCAACGGCCATGGCTCACGGGCCCAGCTGCTCCACGGCATGTGGGATCTTCCCGGACCGGGGCACGAACCCGTGTCCCCTGCATCAGCAGGCGGACTCTCAACCACTGCGCCACCAGGGAAGCCCCCTAGACAGGGAAATCTTGACCTTTCCACTACCCTTATATCTCTATTGCTATGGCAATAATACAGTGCACATCTCTTTCCACTGTAGCTCAAAACTGATACAATGAGCCAAAAACATGGTGCTGAGAGTGGAATTAATGGCAATATCACAATTTCATATCCAGATGCTAAATAGCAACCTATGGTCCAATTTCCCCCCATATCCTTTTTGTTTATCTTCTGACTACAAGTGATCTAATATTATCATTAAAACTAAATTATAACCTTTGTGCCTACTGTCAAGAAAATTTCTTGAATTCTTTTACTTTATTTCTACTTCCACACATATACTGGTAAATGGTTTTGTCCCTACAACTTGGATACCCATGTAACCTTTCAATTTGAGCCTTTTTATTTCCCTCTAATAAGGACCCTTTTGGAATTGTCCAAATCCTGGTTCTCCACTTCCTCACTCAGGTCATTGTTTTGCTCCATTCTTTTGCACCATTCTACTCTTACTCCTTTCTGACTTTCAAAAGATTCTCACTTTCAGCATATATGATAAATAAACTCAAGTCACTTAAGCCTTAGAAAGGAAATTCTATGGATCTTGGCCTTGCTTTGCCAGCCCCAGTCCTTACAACATAAGCCAATTTCTTATAATGAATCTCTCTCTCTCTCTCTCTCTCTCTCTCTCTCTCTCTCTCTCTTTCTGTGTATATTACTGGTTCTGCTTCTCTGGTTGAACTCTGATTGATTCATTAAAAAAAGTTCAAAACCAGATTATCTTCCTCCCCAATTCAGTCTTCTCTATTCTCTATCTTATTATTGGTACCGCTATCCACTAAAGACCTATGCTTCATACTAGGATTTCCAAGCCTGATCAATCAAGCTTCAATTCCTAAATAGGTCTTATATTTTTCATCTGTTTTCCATCTCTCTTGCCTTAGATCAGTTTAGGCAATAATGCCTAAACCCTAAACTAGTCTTTCTGCCTCTAGCAGGTCATCCTCTTCCTTGAATCTGAGTATTCTTTCTCAAATGCAAGTCTGAAGAGCTTACCTTCACATTTTAAATGTTAACATAGCTCACCATAACTTATCTGAAAATACAATGCTAAACTGCATTGCTTAGCCCAAGAAGTGCTTTGCAATTTGACTCTTTAGTATCTCTAATCTTACTTATAAATTCCTCACTCAAGTCCTAAGCTCCAGCCGTATACACAAGGTCATTTCTGAATTCATCATTCTTTTTTCTAACTCTGCCTTCAGTCATGTTGTTTTCCCTGCCAAGAACACCCTTCCCAATTCCTTAGTTGTCTCCTTAAAGGCCACTCAGTCTTAAGACTCATCTTTAGCTTTCTTTCCGTCAGGAAATGCTCCTTGTTTTTTCTCTTCTTCCATGCATTACGTTAGAGCTCCATTTCTGTTAAGAAGCATCCTGTCCCCATCTCTATCATAGCACTTACCACACAGTTCCCTTATCACTGGTTTCCTTATTTGTCTTCTTATCAAAATGTAAGCACTTTGAGGTTAGGAAGCATGTTGAATTCAATTTTGTGTTTCCAGCACCTATCTTAGTGTTTAGAACTTAGCATTCAAAGAATATTTTTTGAATAAATGAATAAGTAAAATATGTACCTTGAAAGTCATTCTCTTTGCCACAGATAACTTTGTTCATTATTTACTAAGAAACAGAGAGAGCCATGGTTTCCTCATCTTCCTTTTCATTTACCATGGAATGTCCCTGACTTCACCTTGTCTTAGTAGAAGCAGTATTTCAGCTCATTTTCAAGCTTATGGTTTTCACATTGTCTTTTTTTCCTATTATTATGTAAGTCTCTTCCCCACTGACTTCCTTCATCTCAGTTTTGAAACATATTGAGATATCCTTTATCCTAAAAATTAAAATCTCTGACCTGTTTTCTGGTTATGTTACTTCCATACTTCTTTGTTTCTCCTTACCAAGAAGGTTACTAAATGATTTGTCTGCAGTTACAGTATCCATTTTCTCTAATCTCTTTTATTTCTCAACTAACTGCAGTTTGGACCTCTAGTTGATTTGGTCCTCATGCAAATTGGCGTTTCCAAATACCTGAGAAAATAAAAATTAATATTAAAAACAACTGATAATTTTGTGGACTGTTTCCTTCTTTTTTTTTTAACATCCGTATTGCTTTACAATGGTGTGTTAGTTTCTGCTTTATAACAAATTGAATCAGCTATAAACTGGGATGAAGTGTTTCCTCCTTTTTGTCTCTCTAATCCTTTGATTCTGTGTCATCACTGCTCTCTCACTTCTCTTTTCTCTAATAAGTTCCTCCTAGTCTATTCCCAGAGTTCCTTTCTTTGCTTTTTTTTTTCTGATTAGTTTTCACCCAGTAATTCACATTTATGTTCATTGTTCTGAAATCTTTATCTTTAACCATAAAATTTTCTGTTTTCCAGACAATTTTTAACTACCAACAAGGCATTTTCAATGTAATTCAAACAGGGAACTCAAACTTATATATCTAAGACTTAAATTATTATCTTTTCTACCAAATCTACTTTTTCTCCTGTGTTTTCTACTCAGGTAATATTACATCTCCTTCAGGTGATAAATCTTGAAAATGCCCTCGAATTATTTTTCTTTTTAATTCTCAAACTTTTAATTATTAATCAGGTACTGTTACCACATATGTAAAAGCTTGGTCAAATGTGATTTTCTTCTTTCTTTTAGCTACAGCTCAAATTCAAGTCCCTATCATTTCTTGCCTGGGCTAGCACAATAACCATCCTACTAGATGTCACCTAATTTAAGTTTAAACTAAGGCTTCACCCTTTACTCAGTGTTTGAACTTACACATTATACTTTTATTTCTTACTCAGTGAAAGTCTAAAGTAAATGTTTCTGGTCAGCCAGGAATTGTGGTATGCAGTTGGGAGAAGTGGGAGACATGAGTTGGTGTGATGTCACCTGCATTTCATATTAACCATATTCACTCTCTGAATTTATCACTATAATTGGACTCATTTAAAAATATTGTCACTATTTAATGTTTATCAACCCAAACTTTAATTTTATCTATGTTCTTAGAGCACAGTACAAGGTGAATTCAATAACTATTTGTTAATTTGTAGTTACCCAGGTATTAATTATGTAGGAAAGTAGAAGTTTAGTCTCTAGTTAATATAACTCCAAAGTTCATTCTTTTTTCATTATATCAAAGTATAAATGTTGTATCAGAGTGTTAGAAAGGATATTTTCAGACTCTCTCTGGGAAAAAGTAAATATTTAACCAATTTACAGTCTTTCACAACCTGAAAGCTCTGTAATGAAAAATGAAGTTCAGAATGGTAACACTGACATTAATAATAATAGCAAATATTGTTTTAACATGGTGAATACTGACTGAACTTTATATTATGTCATTCAATCTGCAATATAGCTGTATGTGGTAGGTAGGTGGCAGAGACTTCTAGCTATTCATTAAATTCATTTTCTCCTCTTCCTAGCCACCAGAGTCAAACAGCATCTCAGCCTTCCTTACGGTTAGGTGTGCTCATATAGTTAAATTTTAACCAATGGAAGATGAGCAGAAGTGATATGTGATTGACACATATAGCTTACACATTTGATTATGCATGATCTTTTCTTCTTTCAGGAGACTAGGAAGTAGTATCTAGGCAACACTGAGAGTTACAAATTGAAGATGGCACAACATTTATTCTTGTATTGCTCCTCTACCAAGTCATGTCTCCCACTTCTCCCTACCACATACCACAATTCCTGGCTGACCAGAAACATTTACTTTAGACTTTCACTGAGTAAAAAATAAAAGTACAGTGTGTAAGTTCACACATTGAGTAAAGGGTGATACTTTAATTTAAACTTAAATCTGTCCAACTCTAGAGTTCGCAGCACGTCACTATTGCCTTGAGACTCAAAAGATCAGTGAACATATATTACAAAACTTTTTCAACAGCAGGTTTTAAAGCAAATGCTATGTTTAACATTCTGTTAACCAGACAACTACTTGGAAGAAAACAATCAAACAAAATCATTTGCAGTTTGTCAGCATTTTTCTGTAGTCTTTGCATCCTGCTAAATTATCATTCATATGTAGGAATTAATGACACGTCCTCTTTCCTCAATTTTTTACTTGTTACCTTGTCATTGCTAAGTCACTGCACAAGTGTTTTACTAAAATCCCTTTATAAGGAGAAGGTGAATGAAAAAATTATTTTGTGTATTAAACAAATCAGGTTAACTTTATTTTACATTCAAATTAATAATTTCTCTTATTGATTTCCTTGGCTATTTGTGTATTGACACACATTTGCAAGCAACTTTTATATTTTTCATGGGGAAAAAAACTCTAAGAGAAAACTTTTTATAAACATCATTAAATATACTTATCTTGATAACTAACAATGCTATTAGTTCGATTGGGCCAAATTTGTATTTTGATCAGAGTTGGAACCAAATATTCTAGTTAAGAGATACCAGCCAGTGATATTAGAAAATTTGTATCTATCTAAAATATAGAAAAATCTTCTGGTTGAGCTAGGCTTTCCTTTAGTTTTCACATGTTGTCACTCTATCTGATGCTTATTTCTTAAGAGGAGTTACTCAGAAGTGAGGTACATGGTAGAAAACATTTTCATTGGTGAATACAGGATGGAAGTACTTGTTTTGGATGGTGGCCAGATGACAGTTTATGTCTTCTTCTACATACTGGAACTATATGGTTTATCCTAATTCTGTGATCCCTCTGACAGCAGAAGAGATTCTAAATTTATTTTCTTTGGAGACTGAAGCAGGTTCTTCTAGAAGCTGGTTCAGACTTGCCTGATAGTCTTAATGAAAGTCAAGATGACTGAATAAATTCTCTTTATATATTTTCTGTAATAAAATTTCCCAAGAGAAATATTTCCTGTGGGGTACCATCAGACGTGAATAGGTGGCAGATCATTCCATTTCTTCATCCCACATCTGAAAATTTCTAAGTGTAGATTCTAACCTTGGGTAGAATTGAGGTTTTCATTTGAAAAAGTGATCCAAATTGATTTAGTTATTTTTATTAGGTTTATTGTTGTTTTGTCAACAATTTGAATTTTAAAGATGCTTCAATCATTTTGAATTTTATAGGATATTGGATTTGGTACCTTTTGTGGTAAATAGGAAGACATGTTGAAGACAGACGAATCTGTTATTATATCTTTCACTTTTCCCCATTAAAATGCTGACTAATATATATTTTAAACTGTTCCTCACATAAAACATTCCCAGCTAATGTCATTTATTGCTTTTAGAAATCTAAATGCCCCCCCCCCCATACTATATTTTAAAAGACCAGAGTAATAATAGTAAAATTTTGACACTCAGAAAGGTTTGGAGTGGTTTTATCTTGGTGATTTTTTTTTTTTCAGTTATCAGAATACAGGTAGGCTTTGGTAAGATCAATTAAATATAAAACCATTTCTCTAACTTAAAATAAAAAGGAATAATGGATAGGTGTGAGTATACAGTATCATAACAAATTGAAAATAGTGCAAATATTGGCATGTATTGCCTAAGTCATATTAAGAGTATAGTTTCATAATCTGTTTTTTAGGCCAGTAAAGTTTGATATAATCTTATATGTCCAAGTTTCTTGTCAGATATTCTTTTCCCCAAGAAAAATATTTTTCATAGAAAAACTAAGAGCCATAGATTTTTTAGTACATGAAGCAAAAAGAAGTTCCTCACATCTTGCCTAAAGCATCTAACCTCAAAATTAATGACATTTTATCTATAGAGGAAAAAAATGATTAATTAATATTTTACCCCAGAATCACTGGATTGAATTTAAAACCAAAAATTTAACAAACATCAAATATTAAATAGTAGTAGAATTTACATTCCTGTAATTTGAAAAGATAGATGAAAGACCTCTAAGTGATGAAGTGCAAGACCATTGTTTTGCATTATAAATATTAAGTAAAAATGACTGAAATATGTTTTAAAGAAATTATATCTATATATATGTAAAATTATCTATGTATTTTTAATATTCTTATATACTTTTTGCATGATGTTTATTTCTACAGTCTATAGGCAGTGTGTTATGTACTTATGAATTTGTAATTCCTCTCACTAACTCAGCCCCTCATCTTAGATCTTTGGTCTAAAGGTTAAAGATATTGGTTTAGAAAGGCTACCATGTAAATAGCACTATAATTAGTTTAAGGAGGAAGTAGATTTTGTGCTTTCTTTTTTTTTTTTTTCTGCGGTACGCGGGCCTCACTGCTGTGGCCTCTCCCGCCGCGGAGCACAGGCTCTGGGCGTGCAGGCCCAGCGGCCATGGCTCACGGGCCCAGCCGCTCCGTGGCACGCGGAACCCTCGCGGACTGGGGCACGAACCCTCGTCCCCTGCATCGGCAGGTGGACTCCCAACCACTGCACCACCAGGGAAGCCCTTGTGCTTTCTTTTATAAATAATTTTGGGAACCTAGGGAAGGGAAACAAAGAGAAAGTCTCAAGTCAATATAATATCATGGGCAAAGACCCAGTGCCCATTTAAGCCTGGTATAACTGGAGAACACCAAGATAATCACTGGTACTATGGTGGAGAATTTGAATGAGAAAGATTTTGCATCAGTAACAGGGTTGTATAGTTCAAGTCGATCTTACTTGTCACATGGAGCCACTCTGTTCTTTTCCATTGGACACTATTGAGCAGATTAATGGTATGATAGTGGTTGGGGGAAAACAAGGGGCAAGTGGGAATATGCTGAGTTGTCATAGTAATTAAGGCCAGAGATAATGAGGACATCAATGGGATGGAGGTCTTAGAGAAGAAAAGGAATTAAAATGAAAAATTGTTTAAAAAATAATGTATTTGGTGACTGACAAAGGATGAATTGAAGAAAAACGCCATGGACACCATGGACTTTAATGTTTCAAGTCATAATAAAAGCTAATTACAGATTGTTGATGATTTCTAATGGAATGTATAATATTCCAGAAAAATATATATATAATATAATCTCAATAATTTGTGAGCATATCATTAACTGCTTGAGGTTTTACATACTTTTAAATCAATGATACTTGTATCATAATCCCTTACTGCTAAATCCATTATCTTCATTTCTCTATTGAAATTTGTTCTTGGGTCCATTCACACCTACTGCCCCTGTCACTGCCCCTGTCACTGCCCCTTGGTGCTTGACTGCCTTTATTTCTGACCCTTACTGAGTTTTTCTCTGAAACTCTCCTCATCTGCAGTACTTTTCTGATCCTCTGCCTGGTCTTGGAATGACCATACATTCCAGACCACTCCATAGATGCTAACTTTCATCTCCACTCTGGCCATGGGTATAGGGAGCTACCATCCAGATCCAATCTATTTCTGCACCCTCTCTTATTCTTTCTCTCACCTCCAGACATCCTTACTTTTATCTATTTGTTTTTTGGTTCCATACCTTACATATGTAAACATATATGTTAATAAATAATTTTCTAAAACTTTTACTCAAAAGCATTCAACATATGTTTTACCATCACAACCACATAAAAAGGAGAGACACCCCCAGAAAAAGACCTCCATGATTTATGTATTTAAAAAGATGAAGCTGTAATAAGATAAGCAGATTCTTTTTGACATTCCTTTGATGAATAAAATTATGTGTTAAATTCACGTTATATTGGCATATGTACATAATAGGCTCCAACTACTTCCAACATTTTGAATATGATAATAGGTCGGTGGATTGATTCAGAGTTGTCAAAGGGTCTAAAGGGTCAGCTTTAAGCAAATTATCTTCCCTCCTTACCCTGAAAATCAGAGCTTATATATTTGCTAATTGATTGGCTAACTCTAGAGAATGGTATTCTCTAGAAGCTTTGACATACTGTATATAGAATGTTGATATACAGGGATGACATGCTTGATATAGAGTGTTTAATCAGCAGTTTTGATCTAGGTGTGAAGAAATTACTGAAGCAGATTGTAATTGTGTTTGTCCATAGAAGCATTCATTTCATCACTGAAGCTTTGTGATTCCTGTTCCATGTCCCTCCTAGCAAAAGACATTCGTTAGAGGACTTTTGTTAATAATTCTTTATAAATGCATACCTACATTTCAAATATGTAAGTGCCCTACATACAAACGAGTTCCATTCCGAGAGTGCATTCATAAGTCCAATTTGTTCGTAAGTCCAACAAAGTTAGCCAAGGCACCCAACTAACACAATCGTCTATGTAGTACTATACTGTAATAGGTTTTTAATACTTTTCACACAAATAATACATACAAAAACAAACACACAAAAAAATTTTTAATCTTACAGTACAGTACCTTGAAAAGTACAGCACAACAGCTGACATACAGGGACCGGCATCAAGTGAACAGGCAAGAAGTTACTGACTGGAGGAGGGAGAGGAGGGGGGAGATGGTAGAGCTGAAAGATCATCAGCAATAGGAGACGGAGGACGAGCTGCAATTTCAATCACGCCTGACGTTGAAGGCACAGGTTCTGGTTCCTTGCTGGATTCAATTCTATCTACCCTCTTGAAAAAGCGATCCAGTGATGTTTGGGTAGTAGCTCTTTTTTTCCCATGATAGATGACACAGTAACCCTGGATTTCATTCTGAAAGGCTGCTGCAACCTTCGAGTACTGTTCTATGTTAGAGTCCTCAAATAAAGAAAATCCCCTTGCCATTTTCTGCGTCATGAATCTCTTCGGTTCTTTAGTTACCTCTTCCTTTTGTCTCTCTTCGTCCTTTCTATGAGCCTCCAGTTCCATCAGGTCTTCATCAGTAAGCTCCCCTTGTTGCACAGCAAGGAGTTCAATGAAGTCGTCCTCTTGCAGATATAGCTTGAAATAAAGATACTGTACTACTGAACTCTATACAGTACTGTACAGTAAAGTACACAAAAGTACAACCACTTGTAGAGGATGCACACACATGACAATGTATGCCAGACACATAAATGAGCTTATGTGATTGGAAATGCGAACACATGTTCACATCTTTGAAAGTTTGCAACTTGAAGGTTTGTATCTAGGGGACTTAACTGTATATAAGATTGAGTCTAACATTGAGTTTGTGTTATCAATTGGTAGTGTGAATATCGGTCTTTTAATACAGATGATTACTTCTTTATTGTGAAAAACTTAGAAATCACTGATATTTAGGGTTAGAATTGCTTTCCTGTCTTCTGGCCCTCTGAAAAGGAATTACATCCAAACTGAATGCCTTTTAACTGTATTCACCTTTAAGAAGACATCATCATATTATTTAATTTCATCTCACTTCGTGTATGGAATTCATAAGGAACATATGGAAACAAATTGACTTTTACTTGAGAATTCAAGGTATGTAGAAAGTCCTATTTGATTCTGTCCAAGAGAAAATTCTGCAATGATGAAGCTGCTCTGTATGTGCACTGTCCAATGCTGTAGACTGTAGAAACATGATCACTTTAAATGTCGGTAGTGTTTTTAATTTTATTTAATTTTAATTATTTTAACTTTAATTTCAATAGTCTTGATAGTACTGTCATATTAGACAGGGCAGATATAGAACATTCCATCAACTTTTTGACCTCCCTTCTTTTCTTAATATTTTACTAAAATTATGCAGATACTTTTCTAATTAGCATAACCAACATTATCAAGGAAGATAAAATTGTCACCACTATCATTTTAATAAGTGTTAAGAGTTTGAACTATGTATATCAAGAAAATGTTAGAAAACTTTTTCTTTAATATTTGATAGAACAATAAAATTCTATTTTTAAATAAGTGACTCAAATAATGATGAGCATAGAAGGACACATATAATTATGTCACCCAAAATAATTTTCTTCCGTAATTGTTTCTTTTCTATGATCACTACTTCCAACTTTTGATGCCATCCTTTTTAAGATGACTGACTTTTCATAAAGACAACCATTACACTTTCTAGGACCAATTGACTTCTTGCTGAATGCCTGCTTTTAAAAATACATTCTTCAAGTAATTTATTTCAAGGCTTTTAATGATGAAGTCTTCACCTGACTAAAATAATGTTTCATACATTTGTATTTTAAGAGTGACAGCGTGGTTTTATATAGCCAAAATAATTTATAAAACCTGTCACAAAATTGAGACATTTATTATTGTGTATATAAGAAAATTCCTGTCATAGGAATTGTCCCAACGTGCCTTTGAACTGTGGGTACAGTAATTGACATGCTGTTATTTTGAGCATATTCCCAATATTAGTGATTGATGTCATATCTAAGGTCTAATAAAAAGAATTTAAATTTCATTCTTAGAACTTTTACACATTTCCTCTGCCTATGGTTTATTGTAGTCATGTTATAATGTTTTGTTGATACCCTATTTTATTCCACTGATAAATTCTAAGTTTTAATTTTCTGAAGATGGATACATAAGGAAAAGGAAATAAATTTACTGACTCAAGGATGGAAATATGAAGAATCATTGCTTCTAGTCATGTTAAAGATATTTGTTAGAAAACAATTATTGTTTTTAGTCACATAATATATATTTATCATATTTTTTATTGAGGTATAGTTGATGTATTTATCATATTATTTTATTTGCCTAAAAGAAATATATAAAATTAAGTCTAACATTGGGAGAGTTTATATTTGCTATTTTAATTAATATACATTTTCTATTAGGGCAAAATGTTTCTTTTTATATTTTCTTTTATTTTTTAAAATAAAAATTGTATATGTTTAAATTGTTCAATATGATGATTTGATATACACATGCATAGTGAAATGATTACTACAGTCAAGCTACACACAAGGGCAAACACATGAATATATAAACTACTTTATAGATATGTTATTTAGGATACATTGAGGAATTTTGAGAAAGCTTGGAAATAAACTTTCATATAATATCAATGAGAATGTTTAGAAAAATTGCATTCTATACTGTGTTACTTCATGCTGTTAGTGTATTTTTAGGTAGATTAGTAGATTTCTTTTAGCATTCAAAGCTAAATCTTCCATGTTTAATTTTATAATGACAAATAAAAGAATTGCTCATTGCTATAAAATGTCATACTCTTACACAGTTTGATATATTAGCATTAATGTATAGAAAGCAGTCATTGATCCAGAATAGTAAACCATATTACTATTATAATAGTAAACCATATTAAGTTGGACACATACTGATATTTTAAAATGCTTATCTGTGTTCACAGGTTTATATTAACTTTTTTCTAATTAAAAACATACAATATGCAATCATAGAGAAAGATCAGTCTTATTTTTAATTATTTTCCCCATGTAATTAGACATTTATTCTCTGCAGATTGGAGTTTGCAAGATTAAAATAGTTATTATTTAAAGGTCATGTTAACATAAGCAAAGGACATTATACATTAGATTATATTCCTAATATTGACTATGCATATATTTGTATTGTATATAAAAGAATAGAAATGGGAATAAATACAGTATGTTCAATGCAGAAAAATAGACATTTTAACACTTGTTTTCTCTCTTTACTCTGGCATTTATCAAAAAGGGGCATTTAGTAAAAGCAGACAAAGGGGAAATAGTCAAACCAACATTAGAAGTGATACTGTGAGATACATTTTACTAATATATATTTTGAATACATATTTAATATATGTATTTTAATATGTATGATTTTAATAAACATTTTATATATGTGATTTTTAAGCTATCCCATCTATGCTGGTTACTGTAAAACTAGAAATTTCATACTTGTAAATTTACTTCCTACAACTATAAGATTTACCACAATGTGAAATATGTGTTCATATGGGTAGAATTTACAGTATGAAGCCTCATGTTTCTACAATGAACCTTGATTAATACTGTCCTGAACCCAGGGTGTTGGATATAGAATTTTGTGTAGAATATTGATTGTAATATATCTTTCAGAAGCATAACTTTTTTGTCTTAAAAGTTAAAACCATTTCACAGACAAAACCAATAGGAAGCAAGGGATTTTAAAAGCATGATTATCAATGGGCCATGGGAAAAGTGAGTGAATAGTGGAGGTCAATACTGAAAGAAGAATCCAGAATCTAAATGACAGAGGAGAAAATTTACCTTATTAGGAATACACATGAGAACAAAAAGGGATAAAAGGGAAGGTCAGCACCTTGGGAGGATAAGATTGGATTCAGTTGACTTTGATAAAGTGGTGAAGTTATGAAAAACAAATGGAACTGAATGTTCCTATTATTCAATAGGAACAAGCATAGCATAATGCAATTAAGACAAAAAGGAGTTGCATGAAAACAATGAGCAGTAACATGGATTGCAGTGTGGAGCATTCATAGCATTCTCAAGTAGGAAGGCAACATGAAGGCCATTTTATAGAGGAATAGAGACATGGGGAGCATTTGCAGCCTAACTGAGAAGGAACTAGGAGTGTTATCATTGTCTCTAGTCTATCAATCAGCCCAATAATTCCCCTCAACACCATACTGTCCCCAGATCTAACAAGGAGTGGTCCAGGGTATCATAACTGATTAACAACTGACTCTTCACCCACCAATATCCAATCGATGGGCACATCTTTCAGCACCACTAAAAATATATTCTGAATTTCTTTATTCCCCTCATTTCTAATATTTTTGTACTAGTGCAAAATATCATCACGCCACCCTGCTCTAACATCCATTTTCCAGTTTGCAGACCAAGTGATTTCTTCAGCTGATGAATCAATATCATGCTACTATGTTTATGAGTACTACAGTGGCTTAATGCCAGTAGAATAAAAATCAAACCCCTGAACATTGCTAATAGTTCTTCATATGGTCTCACCCCTCCCCTTCACCCCTTTACATTTGCCCCAGCTTTCCTTCCTCCTCTTCCTAGAACAAGCTGTGCTCATATTTGCCTTATGATGATACATTTCTGTTCCCTAATGAAAAAGAATTTTAAATGGTGTGAGAAATATCCAGTATGGCCTAGGAGTCTAGTAATGCCTTTAAAGTTTTCCATGTTTTGAGGAAAATTTTTCAGGTTTGATGTGAAAAATAAGGTACCTAAATATTTAAAATGTAAAATAAATTTATAAGAAAGCACATTCCCTGTGTAACTAAGCTAATATTTGAGTGACTGAGAAGAAAGGGCAGTATCTTTCCCCAATATAAATACATCTGTATTCAAGGTCACATTTTGTTTGAGCTTTGTCACTTTTCATATAAAATTAATTTTTCTTTGCTGACTATTGTCATAATAATTGGATATCCACTCCATGGAAAGCAGTTCTCTGATGTTCCAGTCAGATCTCTGCATTTAAATAAAAACTTAACAGAGCGGAAGACAGAAGGAAAACGTGTAACTGAAGAGGTGCTGTATGTTGCCCTGACTCTGGGTGAGCATACGTTCTGCAGAGTCAAGTTGGCTCAGCCATGCCTACCTCACCCTTCTGTTTGGTGCCAAAGGGGCAATTATCAGAAACCATTTATTTTTTCTGCCTCTCACCGTTTCTTTGCTTAAACTCTCAAAGCCTTGGAAGCTGCTCAAGATAGCGCAGATCTAGGGGAGCTGGGCAATTTTCATTATATACCCAAAATAGTTCATTAAACATAAACTGAATGTAGGACTGTGGCTGCAGGCCGCTCCTGGTCATGCTTTGCCATAGCCAGGTTATTTTAAAATTGGTATAAATTAAGTTCCTTTTATGACAGTTATCTTCTGGGCTCAGGAGTATTTCAAGAGGGCAGGGAAATAATTAATTTTGGATTCTTACATATTCAGTATACCTGTGAGCACTGCTTTGGAACCATTTATATTAAGAAAAAGTCTGTCATTTTTAGTTGGATGGGTGAGGAACATCACTCTAGTTCTATAATTCTCAGCCCCAGATTCAAACAAATAACATACATTTTGAAGAAATACATTAAGTATATTACTACTTAATGGAATATAATAAATATTTTTCGTAGCCATACTAATATGTTATACTAGGAAATGTGTTTATGTACAAAAATAAATGTTAAGTAAAATTGGTGGGTAGATGAGTAGAAGAAAAAAGTTACAGGCACAAAACTTCTTTTTCTTAAGAAAAAAGTTACAGGCACAAAACTTCTTTTTTTTATGTTACAAGAGAGAAAATGCTCTCTTTCTTAGTCCGTATTATTTCAGGACATTGCTAAATGTGGAAAATTGTGTCAAGTTTCTAATGAAAAAATAATGGTGAGGGGCTTCCCTGGTGGCTCAGTGGTTGAGAGTCCGCCTGCCGATACAGGGAACACGGGTTCGTGGCCCGGTGCGGGAGGATCCCACATGCCGCAGAGCGGCTGGGCCTGTGAGCCATGGCCGCTGAGCCTGCGCGTCCGGAGCCTGTGCTCCGCAACGGGAGAGGCCACAACAGTGAGAGGCCCGCCTACCGCAAAAAATAAAAATAAAAAATAATGGTGATATAACATTTCTACTCAGTTTGAATGATTAATTTAATAAATCATGTGTGCTTATGCCTGGAATGGACATTAAATATTATTTAGCACATTATTTCCCAAATTATATTCTGTAAAGTCTCAAAGCTCTGAGCAAAAAATAAAAACAGAATTGTCTGTAATGAAACAGGTTTTGGAATTAAACCATTTAAACTGATTTATCTAATTCATGACTTCACACAGTGTTTAGTACCATGATGTTCACTGGATCAGCGTGTTTCCTAAATTGATATGGCTTAGTGCTGCCATTAACATCTGAGGAACTCAGTCTTTCTTTTAAGCAAAAGTCAGTAAAATATTGATAAGTTACAAAGCCCTCATTATAGAGTTAAGGAAACAGGGTACAAGGAAGCTAAATGGCTAAGCCAAAGCCACAGAGGGGATTTACTGGTCGTGCCAGGTCTTTTTTTTTTTTTTTTTTTTTTTC